>NC_069499.1:619070597-619248097 GCF_027579735.1 Bombina bombina | reverse complement strand
TTAATGGCTCTATCAAATAAGGCAAGCGGTAGGTGGAATTAAGCTAGTGAAAACAATTGCAGCGGACAAGATGATTCAAAAACTGTACAACTCATCTAGTATGTAAGTTTATTGACTGCAGAAAAAAATTGCTGCTTACATTTTAAGCTTGTTTTATGCTGATAGTGCCAGCATTCATTAAACCTTCTTCTTTTCAAAACTTCTTATGTTACTGTATAGAAATTGTGCTTATCATAGGTACTATATATAATTACTTATTTTGTAACAGCTGTAGCTGTTCTACAGCTGAGTCCATTTATTCTTCTATACAGAAATTAGCTACTGATTATATGCCTGTTTCTATTACTTCATCCCATCTAGTATAGTTCAAGGTATCCTTTGATATCTAATGTATGCAGCCTGCCTCCAGGCTCCATCCTTTATACCACTTGCAGCCATTGTGTTGGTTTTTGACGCCTACTTAAAGGGATACTGGACCCAATTTTATTCTTTCATGATTCAGATACAACATGCAATTTTAAGCATCTTTCTAATTTACTCCGGTTATCAATTTTCTTTGTTCTTTTTTTGAAAAAGCAGGAATTAAAGTTTACAAGCCGGCCCATCTCTGGTTCAAGACCTGGGTACAGCTTGCTGATTGGTGGCTAAATGTACCCACCAACCAGCAGGTGCTATCCAGGGTGCTGAACAAAAAATGGGCCGGCTCGTAAGCTTACACTCCTGCTTTTTCCAAATTAAGGTACCAAGAGAACAAAGAAAATTTGATAATAGGAGTAAATTAGAAAGTTGCTTAAAATTGCATGCTCTATCTGAATCATGAAAGAAAAAAAAATAGGTTTAATATCCCTTTAAAAGAGCTTTTTACTCAAACAGCACACTCTTGAACCCATTAGATTCAGACCTCCTCTACAACTCCTGGCACTGCTACTAACATTCCATACTTTCTTCTAGGTGATACCTGAGAAAGTTTTCTACCTCTCTAAATTACTCCTCCACCTATTGACCATTCACTCCCTTCCTTCTCTTTACTATTTCATAACTCAACTCTATCCTTTCTCCTTTATCTGCTTGCTCCTGTCTCCCTAACTCAAATAAATAAGTAAAAACTCCCTTCCTCTGCAATCTAGCATAATCTTACATTAAAGGGACAGTAAACAGAAAATTAAACACATGATTCATAAAGAGCATGCAATTTTACTACTGCTATCATATTTCTATATTCTATATATATTCTCTTGGTATCCTTTGTTGAAGAGTAAAACTAGATACGCTGATAAGAGCTCAGGGGAATGCATTTATTTTAAGCCGTCTGGCAGTAGTGTTTGCAACTATTTATAGTATTGCTACAAACATTGCTGCAAAAAATGTTGCCAGATGGGTAAAGACACGTGCAAACAATTGAGTTCACCTCAGAATACTCTTTAACAAATGATACCAAGACAACTAAGCAAAATTGATCATAAAAATAAAATGCTTTATTATTTATTATTTATTTATTATACTTTATTTATTAAGTGCCAACATATTCCGCAGCGCTGTCCATGGATACAATTCATTTAAATAAAACAATACATTTAAAGGGAACCACAACACCTTTTTGACATGTTTTTGACATGTTCTAAACTAACTTTTTTTAATTGTGTACTATTCTGTATGCAGTATTTTCATCTTACTGCATTCTGTTGTAGATAAAAGCTTTATCATTTAAACGTTGCTCTTCAGACTTGTACCTGCAAAGTAAGCTGCCATATTGCAAAGTTGGTTCCACAACAGTGGGTCACGTGATGTACACGGCACCTTCTATTTCTAAAGTTAAGGAAGCAGATTGAGACCTGCAGTGTCTAAGAAGAACGGCTTCAGGCAGACAGGCACTGTTATGTTTAAAAATATGTGAAAAAAGAGAATAATATGGAGTCCAAAAGGAGACCATAGAATTCAAACAACACAGGCGCTATACAGCTTAAAATAGGAAAAATAAAAATATATTATATGCATGTAACGCCAGATTATGTGTACAAGTGACAATATTGAGTGCAAACCAAGCAACCCAAGAAGTGCTAACAATGACAAAATTATAAAAAATTATTTAATATAAAATATAAAAAGAGTAAAACAAGTGTATAGCGAAATATAAATTTACAATTGCGTTGATCAGACGCAGGAATACAGTGTAGTATACAAACAGCAACAATGTTTCAAAGAATACAATACAGATGTAACGATACAGAGAGCCAGGATGGAATACAATGTAAATGAGAACGATTTCCTGAAGTGATTCGATGTGGCGGTCTTTATCTATGCCCAGATTGAAGAGGAATTTCAAACTTCAGTTGGAGCTGGAACGAGACGAAAGACCGATAAAACGGCAAACAAGGCAACAGCATAAGGTTATCACTTATACTTACACCGGAGGTCGGTGATTCGATCCTATGAGTTCCTCTCAATGGCGTGAATCTCCAAACAGCGGGAAGCAGTAAATTCGACCAGAGGGGGTAATATACATAACAATCTCTTAAAAAGAGAAAGCAAGTGGATCTTTGATCTAAAAACTTTACAACCTCTAGGTCTTAATGTCGATTTCGACATTGGATGCTTTCTAAATGATTGATTTCTAACCTTATCTATTTCAACATCCATGTTTATATGAATTTTGCGATGGTCATCTGCTGATCCTTCTGAGTTATGTCATACATATTTTTATTTGTAGATTATATTTTTATTTTTACATTTTTAATTATGTGTATACAAATTCTGTATAAATATTTGTATATTTTTTGCACAAGGTCTGCATAGTATATAACGCCTTTTTGTGTGTTTGATGGACTTTTGGTGCTAATTGAATGTGACCGAAGTTGTGTGTTTCTAAAGATATGCATGTATTGACATTAACAATCCTTTTTGAGTAAAAGTGTGGTATGGAATACAAAAATGATATACTAAACCATTGAGGTAAGTAATACAATGTCCGATAATTGGCTTTTTTCGCCTTTTGATTATATACGCCCATTAACAAACTTCAACCAATAGCCTGACTTTAACGGCTATATATAGTACATTCTAAAACAATGTCGGGAGCTTGAAAAAGACCCTGTTTATGGGTTGAAACGCATTGCTCTGCTTTGTTTGTCTTCTGTTCCTCTTCGGCCTCCGTAGGTGCAGCTTCCCAGTTACCTGTATGCAAAGGTGTTTTGCGAATATCCTTGCTGGTCGAATTTACTGCTTCCCGCTGTTTGGAGATTCACGCCATTGAGAGGAACTCATAGGATCGAATGACCGACCTCCGGTGTAAGTATAAGTGATAACCTTATGCTGTTGCCTTGTTTGCCGTTTTATCGGTCTTTCATCTCGTTCCAGCTCCAACTGAAGTTTGAAATTCCTCTTCAATCTGGGCGTATGTAAAGACCGCCACATCGAATCACTTCAGGAAATCGTTCTCATTTACATTGTATTCCATCCTTGCTCTCTGTATTGTTACATCTGTATTGTATTCTTTGAAACATTGTTGCTGTTTGTATACTACACTATATTCCTGCGTCTGATCAACGCAATTGTAAATTTAGATTTCACTATACACTTGTTTTACTCTTTTATATTTTATATTAAATATTTTTTTACAATTTTGTCATTGTTAACACTTCTTGGGTTGCTTGGTTTGCAGTCAATATTGTCACTTGTACACATAATCCGGCGTTATATGCATATAATATATTTTTATTTTTATTTTTCCTATTTTAAGCTGTATAGCGCCTGTGTTGTTTGAATTCTATGGTCTCCTTTTGGACTCCATATTATTCTCTTTTTTCACATATTTGTTAGAGGTTGAGAGTTTCCTCTTGTTTATCACAGGCATAATAGGGTTTCTTTGCGCAGTTAAACCCTTTCCCTTTTTTTCCTTCACAGTTATGTTTAAAATTAGCACACGCAGGGAAGCAATTGTGAGTGGGATTAGAGGGAGGCACAGGGGGGAAGAAAGAAAGCATACACTCTGCATATAAGATTGTAACGAGACATTTGCATTCATCTACATTACATATTTACTCCGGAGCCTTTCTTCCAAGTTCCCCCTGTGCATTCCTCTCCTCCCCCTGTGCATTCCTCTCCTCCCCCCTCCCACTTCCCTGCATGTGCTATTTATAAACATAACAGTGCCTGTCTGCCTGAAGCCGTTCTTCTTAGACACTGCAGGGCTCAATCTGCTTCCTTTAGAAATAGAAGGTGCCGTGTGCATCATGTGACCCACTGTTGTGGAACGTGCGTTGCAATATGGCAGCTTATGGCAGGTACAAGGCTGCTGAGCAATGTTTAAATGATAAAACTTTTATCTACAGCAGAATGCAGTAAGATGAAGACTGCATACAGAATTGAAGTCAGAATATTTTGCATAATGAGAAAATATTTTATTTTAAAATATTTCAAGCAGGTGTTGTGGTTCCCTTTAAGTTTAAATTTGACTTTTCTGTCATTTTAAACTAAAGTCACGTATCTTTCTTCTTAGTAAAACACAAGAACAAATCTATTTTAAACAATAAAAAGCTAAATAAAGAGTGAGTATAAAAACCTTCATTTATGTATGGGAAAAAACAACTAGACATGTAAGTTAGTTTAATTGTTTTCCTTGATACTGTATGTGAACATAATATTTAAAGCTAAAAAAAAAACCAAGAAAACACTATTTATCAACTGCATATACACTCCCTTACTTACCCAAAGCCTAATGTCTTAAATGGCTCACAGCATTATAGTGACTGTGTATGACTGTATTATTGCTTAGTTCTTTTAGTCATCAAAATGGCAGCCCCTGTCCACAGAAAAAAACTTACGCCTAGATTACAAGTTTTGCGGTAACAGGGGTGCGTTGCTAACAAGCCTTTTTTTTTAATGCTCCCTTAAGACAACGCTGGTATTACAGTTTTTTTTCAACCTGGCGTTAGCCGCAAAAAGGTGAGTGGAGAGCAAAATGTAGCTCCACATCTCACCTCAATACCAGCGTTGCTTACGGTAGCGGTAAGCTGGCTAAACGTGCTTGTGCACAATTTCCCCATAGGAAACAATGGGGCTGAGCCGGCTGAAAAAAAACCTAACACCTGCAAAAAAGCAGCGTTCAGCTTCTAACGCAGCCCCATTGGTTTCTATGGGGAAAGGAATTTTATGTCTACACCTAACACCCTAACATGAACCCCGAGTCTAAACACCCCTAATCTTACACTTATTAATCCCTAATCTGCCGCCCTCGACATCGTCGCCACCTACATTATAATTATTAACCCCTACTCTGCCGCTCCGGACACCGCCGCCACCTACATTATATGTATTAACCTCTAATCTGCTGCCCCCAACATCGCCGAACCCTATATTATATTTATTAACCACTAATCTGCCCCCCCCAATGTCGCCGCAACTATATTAAATGTATTAACCCCTAATCTGCTGCCGCCAACGTCCCCGCCACTATAATAAAGTTATTAATCCCTAAACCTAAGTCTAACCCTAACACTCCCCTAATTTAAATATAATTTAAATAAATCTAAATAAAATAACTACAATTAATTAAATTATTCCTATTTAAAACTAAATACTTACCTATAAAATAAACCCTAAGATAGATACAAATATAACTAATAGTTACATTTTAGCTATTTTAGGATTTATTTTTATTTTACAGGCAAGTTTGTATTTATTTTAACTAGGTACAATAGTTATTAACTATTTAATAACTACCTAGCTAAAATAAAGACAAATTTATTTGTAAAATAAATCCTAACCTAAGTTATAATTACACCTAACACTACACTATCATTAAATTAATTGCCTAAACTAACTACAATTAAATACAATTACATTAAATAAACTAAAGTACAAAAAACAACAAACACTAAATTACAGAAAATAAAAAAGAAATTACATTTTTTTTAAAACTAATTACACCTAATCTAATCCCCCTAATAAAAAAAGCCCACCAAAATAATAAAAAATCCCTACCCTATACTAAATTACAAATAGCCCTTAAAAGGGCCTTTTGCGGGGCATTGCCCCAAAGTAATCAGCTCTTTTACCTGTAAAAAAAAATACAATACCCCCCCAACATTAAAACCCACCACCCACACACCCAACCCTACTCTAAAACCCACCCAATCCCATTAATAAAACCTAACACTAACCCCTTGAAGATCACCCCACTTTGATATGTCTTCACCCAGCCAGGCACAAGTAGACCTCCAGAGGGGCAGAAGTATTCATCTGATCCGGGCAGAAGAGGGCCTCCAGACGAGCAGAAGTCTTCATCCAGGCGGCATCTTCTATCTTCATCCATCCAGAGCTGAGCGGGTCCATCTTCAATCCAGCCAACGCGGAGCATCCTCTTCAAACGAAGTCCAAGCAAAGAATGAATGTTCCTTTAAATGACATCATCCAAGATGGCGTCCCTTGAATTCCGATTGGCTGATAGGATTCTATCAGCCAATCGGAATTAAGGTAGGAAAAATCCTATTGTCTGATCCAATCAGTCAATAGGATTGAGCTCACATTATATTGGCTGTTCCAATCAGCCAATAGAATGTGAGCTCAATCCTATTGGCTGATTGGATCAGTCAATAGGATTTTTCCTACCTTAATTCTGAATTCAAGGGACGCCATCTTGGATGACATCATTCAAAGGAACCTTCCTTCTTCGCTTGGACTTCATTTGAAGAGGATGCTCCGCGTCGGCTGGATTGAAGATGGACCCGCTCCGCTCCGGATGGATGAAGATAGACGATGCCGCCTGGATGAAGACTGCTGCCGCTTGGAGGACCTCTTCTGCCCGGATCTGATGAAGACTTCTGCCCCTCTGGAGGTCCACTTGTGCCCAGCTGGGTGAAGATGGCTCAAGGTAGGGTGATCTTCAAGGGGGTAGTGTTAGGTTTTATTAAGGGGGGATTGGGTGGGTTTTAGAGTAGGGTTGGGTATGTGGGTGGTGGGTTTTAATGTTGGGGGGGTATTGCACTTTTTTTTACAGGTAAAAGAGCTGATTACTTTGGAGCAATGCCCCGCAAAAGGCACTTTTAAGGGCTATTTGTAATTTAGTATAGGGTAGGGATTTTTATTATTTTGGGGGGCTTTTTATTTTATTAGGGGGATTAGAGTAGGTGTAATTAGTTTAAAAAAATTGTAATTTATTTTTTTATTTTCTGTAATTTAGTGCTTGTTGTTTTTTGTACTTGTGTTTATTTAATTTAATTGTATTTAATTGAGGTTAGTTTAGGTAATTAATTTAATTGTAGTGTAGTGTTAGGTGTAATTGTAACTTAGGTTAGGATTTATTTTACAGGTAAATTTGTACTTATTTTAACTAGGTAGCTATTAAATAATTAATAACTATTTAATAACTATTGTACCTAGTTAAAATAAATACAAAGTTGCCTGTAAAATAAATATAATCCCTAGGCTAGATACAATGTAACTTAGTTATATTGTAGCTAGCTTAGGGTTTATTTTATAGGTAAGTATTTAGTTTTAAATAGGAATAATTTATTTAATTGTAGTAATTTTATTTTGTTTTATTTAATTATAATTATTTTAATCCAGTGAGGTAAAGATATAATTAAATAAAATACACAATATGCAATAACATAAAAAATATATTCCAAAAAAGTGTTCCAAAAAGTTGATCAACAAATGTTAGTGAAGAACAAAAATAAGTCAATAAAAACCAAAAAATGAAAAAAATGGGCGATGAAAAACAAGGTGAAAGTGAGGAAATTGGTTCCTTCAATATTAGTTACTTTAACAGATCCAAATTCCTGAGTGTGGTAGCTGAAGTAGCTGATTGGATCCTAGCACCTTTCAGCTGCTCCTATGGTATCCTAAAAAGTGTCCCTGAAAAAAAGAAATTCACAACATAGTGTATCCAATATGAGAATGAAGTAAAGATTAAAATAATGCTTACCAATATGTCAACGCGTTTCTGCCCTCAAAAAAGGGCCTTTCTCAAGACTAAAAAAAAAAAACTAGGACAAGGATCAATGTGGCTGTCTCAGTAGACTTTGCTTTAAACTACATCATTGATCACTTGTATCTACATGTCAAATCTTTGATAGAGAAGCTGTGAAGCTGTTTTCATTATTCGCCTACTAAAACTGGGGAGGAAATCTGTTTACATTGACTGCATTGGTAACAACTGAGCTGACAGTCACTGAGAGTTATTTACATTCTCTCTCTGCTGAGAGACCTTTAGCAAGACTGGAGCAAAGCAGGAAACCTCTGCCTGGGCCTGAGAAACAGGTGGGCCACTCTCTGATATGGTTGGTGGAGAAGCTGTTTTTAAGAGAGTGGGCTTTAGAGGCCTTAATGTCCCTTATCACCTAGAAAAAAATATAAAAGAGGGTGTTGGTGGCTCAGGCTTTCACCAAGGTGCTATAGGGGCCACTTTAATCCTAAATTTAGTAGCATTCAAAAACTGATACAATGATGAAAGAAATTAAAAAAATGGAAGTGGACTGGAATATGTGTATTGCTATAATGGCAGCAGAAATACCTGTTACACTATGCAAGCGTAACTCTAGGGGCGCTAGAATAAATATATAAAACAATCTGTAGGATAATACTGAAGTATAGTAAAAACAATAAAAACTTAAAAATAATATAAAAGGATCAGATAATAATGTATAAAGACAAAATAATAATAGCAATTACAGAAAAAATGAGACATGGACTCTCCTCAGGGGCGCGATCCGATATCGATCGCAGTTTGCGGCGCAAGCGAGGGAACCGGCGTCGCCCGCAGTTTCAGCTCGCAACTCGAGCCATCCCATATAGGTCGCCGTCAGATGCTAACGTGCCGTAAGTCTGACAAACCAGCGATGTCCAGAAATCTGCGTAAGTACAAATTTCTGGCGTCGCCAGTGACTTGCGCCACGTTAGAATCTGCCGGCGCCTATAAAACCTGACTAAAGTTTAAAACACCCGCACTGTCTAACACGCCTCCCTAACATAGCCCGCACTGTCTAACACGCCTCCCTAACATAGCCCGCACTGTCTAACCCTCTATCCGCTATCCCCCCTCACTAGCCTAACAATAAAAATGCTATTAACCCCTAAACCGCCGCTCCCGTACCCCGCCGCAACCTAATAAAGTTATTAACCCCTAAACCGCCGCTCCCGTACCCCGCCGCCAGCTATATTATATCTATAACCCCCTAAAGTGAGCCCCTAACACCGCCGCCATCTATATTAAAATTATTAACCCCTAATGTAAGCCCCTTACACCGCCGCCATCTCTATTAAAATGATTAACCCCTAATTTAATCTACCTACCCCGCCGCCAGCTATATTATCTATATTAACCCTAAGTATATTATAGTTAATATAGTTATTACATTATATATATATTAACTATATTAACCCTAATTATATTAGGGTTAATATAGTTAATATAGTTACTATAGTATTTATATTAACTATATTAACTCTATCTAACCCTAACACCCCTAACTAAATTTATATTAAATTAATCTAATTAATTTATAAACTAAAATATTCCTATTTAAATCTAAATACTTACCTATAAAATAAACCCTAAGATAGCTACAATATAATTAATAATTACATTATAGCTATGTTAGGGTTAATATTTATTTTACAGGTAAATAGTTAATTATTTTAACTAGGTATAATAGATATTAAATAGTTATTAACTATTTAATATCTACCTAGTTAAAATAATTACCCAATTACCTGTAAAATAAATCCTAACCTAAGTTACAAATACACCTACACTATCAATAAATTTAATAAACTACAAACATCTATCTAAAAATACAATTAAATTAACTAAACTAAATTACAAAAAAAAACAAACACTAAATTACAAAAAATAAAAAAAAGATTACAAGATTTTTAAGCTAATTACACCTATTCTAAGCCCCCTAATAAAATAATAAACCCCCAAAATAACAAAAATTCCCTGCCCTATTCTAAATTAAACAAATATCAAAGCTCTTTACCTTACCAGCCCTTAAAAGGGCCTTTTGTGGGGCATGCCCCAAAGAATTCAGCTCTTTTGCATTCAACAAATACAATCCCCCCCCCCATTACAACCCACCACCCACATACCCCTATTCTAAACCCACCCAAACCCCCCTTAAAAAATCCTAACACTACCCCCCTGAAGATCTCCCTACCTTGTCTTCACCACACCGGGCCGAACTCCTGATCCGATCCGGGCGATGTCGTCCTCCAAGCGGCAAAGAAGAAATCTTCCTCCGGCGATGTCATCCTCCAAGCGGCAAAGAAGAATTCTTCCTCCGGCGACGTCTTCCTCCAAGCGGCAGCAAAGTCTTCATTCTTCCGGCGGCATCTTCAATCTTCTTTCTTCGCTCCGCCGCCGCGGAGCATCCATCCCGGCCGACTGCTAAACTTGGAATGAGGTACCTTTAAATGACGTCATCCAAGATGGCGTCCGCCGAATTCCGATTGGCTGATAGGATTCTATCAGCCAATCGGAATTAAGTTAAAAAAATCTGATTGGCTGATTGAATCAGCCAATCAGATTCAAGTTCAATCCGATTGGCTGATCCAATCAGCCAATCAGATTGAGCTCGCATTCTATTGGCTGATCGGAACAGCCAATAGAATGCAAGCTCAATCTGATTGGCTGATTGGATCAGCCAATCGGATTGAACTTGAATCTGATTGGCTGATTCAATCAGCCAATCAGATTTTTTTAACTTAATTCCGATTGGCTGATAGAATCCTATCAGCCAATCGGAATTCGGCGGACGCCATCTTGGATGACGTCATTTAAAGGTACCTCATTCCAAGTTTAGCAGTCGGCCGGGATGGATGCTCCGCGGCGGCGGAGCGAAGAAAGAAGATTGAAGATGCCGCCGGAAGAATGAAGACTTTGCTGCCGCTTGGAGGAAGACGTCGCCGGAGGAAGAATTCTTCTTTGCCGCTTGGAGGAAGACATCGCCGGAGGAAGAATTCTTCTTTGCCGCTTGGAGGAAGACATCGCCCGGATCGGATCAGGAGTTCGGCCCGGTGTGGTGAAGACAAGGTAGGGAGATCTTCAGGGGGGTAGTGTTAGGCTTTTTTAAGGGGGGTTTGGGTGGGTTTAGAATAGGGGTATGTGGGTGGTGGGTTGTAATGGGGGGGGGGGGGTATTGTATTTCTTGTATGCAAAAGAGCTGAATTCTTTGGGGCATGCCCCACAAAAGGCCCTTTTAAGGGCTGGTAAGGTAAAGAGCTTTGAAATTTGTTGAATTTAGAATAGGGCAGGGAATTTTTTTTATTTTGGGGGTTTATTATTTTATTAGTGGGCTTAGAATAGGTGTAATTAGCTTAAATATCTTGTAATCTTTTTTTTATTTTTTGTAATTTAGTGTTTGGTTTTTTTTGTAATTTAGTTTAGTTAATTTAATTGTATTTTTAGATAGATGTTAGTAGTTTATTAAATTTATTGATAGTGTAGGTGTATTTGTAACTTAGGTTAGGATTTATTTTACAGGTAATTGGGTAATTATTTTAACTAGGTAGATATTAAATAGTTAATAACTATTTAATATCTATTATACCTAGTTAAAATAATTAACAATTTACCTGTAAAATAAATATTAACCCTAACATAGCTACAATGTAATTATTAATTATATTGTAGCTATCTTATGGTTTATTTTATAGGTAAGTATTTAGATTTAAATAGGAATATTTTAGTTTATAAATGAATTAGATTAATTTAATATAAATTTAGTTAGGGTTAGATAGAGTTAATATAGTTAATATAAATACTATAGTAACTATATTAACTATATTAACCCTAATATAATTAGGGTTAATATAGTTAATATATATAATGTAATACCTATATTAACTATAATATACTTAGGGTTAATATAGATAATATAGCTGGCGGCGGGGTAGGTAGATTAAATTAGGGGTTAATCATTTTAATAGAGATGGCGGCGGTGTAAGGGGCTTACATTAGGGGTTAATCATTTTTATATAGGTGGCGGCGGTGTAAGGGTCAGATTAGGGGATAGATAAGGTAGATGGCGGCGGTTTTAGAGGCTCACAGTAGGGGGTTAGTTTATGTAGATGGCGGCGGGGTCCGGGAGCGGCGGTTTAGGGGGTAATAACTTTATTAGGGATTTCGGGGGGGGGGGGGGGTCGCGGTTGACAGGTAGATAGACATTGCGCATGCGTTAGGTGTTAGGTTTATTTTAGCAGATCGCGGTTGACAGGGAGATAGACATTGCGCATGCGTTAGGTGTTAGGTTTATTTTCTAGTTAGTTTAGGGAGTTACGGGGCTCCAATAGTCAGCGTAAGGCTTCTTACGGCTGCTTTTTGTGGCGAGGTGAAAATGGAGTAAGTTTTCTCCATTTTCGTCACGTAAGTCCTTACGCTGCATATTGGATACCAAACTGCGCGGGTTTGGTATACCTGCCTATGGCCCAAAATACTGCGGGCGACGGCAGAAATATACGGGCGTAACTTCTAGGTTACGCCGTATATGTGATACCAAATCCGCGCAAATATTGGCGTCGCCGGCTTTTGCGGGCGACGCTTTATATCGGATCGACCCCCAGATGTGTCAAATGTGATGTGATGAGATCAATATAAACAGAAAATGCAGCTTAAAACAATATATAATAAATAAATAAACAATTTCCTAACCTTATTTGGCATCCTTTAAACAGCTCTTCCTTCACACTTTTGCTGCATATGCAAACTGCTCTAAAAGCTTGACACCCCTACATTTTTTTTTGTTTCACCCCAACATCTCTACAGTGCAAACGCTTTGGAGCAGGGCACCTTTCCTGTGTCATTTTGTACTGTCAAGTAGTCTCATATCTGGAATGAAGTACTATATAAGTGTGATGATGTATATATGCTTTACACATGATGATAGTTATACTGGTGATGGTGTTTTAAAACTCAATAGTATAATAATAGCTTGATAAATGTAAAAGAGCCTTTTGTAATGGTTAATGTATATCTATCACAATCACAACAACTCCTAACATAATTAACCAGTATCAATTGTAGTCTTTTAACATAAATAAAATAGTTCTTACATTACTGTACACTGATGCAACTGTTCTCTGAATCACAGAGCTTGCAGTAATATTCATCAGACTACAATTTCCCAGAGTGCTACTGGGGGCTTTTTTAAAGGATACTATTTTTTTTTACAATTGTTAATTATCAACAGACGTGGGAGTTAAATCTATTTTCCCCATTTCATACTTTTTATATGTAACAATTAAACTCAGTGTTTAAAGTTCAGTTTTGTCAAACTTCATTTATCTCAATGTGTGTGTCGGAAAATAGTTCCTCTGAAAGAATAAAGGAACAGAGCTAGTAAGTGCCTACTCACATTTATCATTGTATGTTAGGTGCATTGGGATGCTGGTCAACATGGTGGCTGTCTAATTTTAACCGAAATCATAATAAATGAAGATGAATGTACAATTGCAATTTTTTTAGCTGACACTCTACATAAAATCATCCTATTTAGTGAAGAAATGTTCATTATACAGTTTTAACTACATTGCAACAATGTAAATAGTTTTTATAATTTGTCAATAAAAGTAGCAATATTATTTATATTTTCATGTGGTAAAAAAATGAAATCACGAGATGAAAACTTAAATTAACCATAAAATCCCCTTTGTTTTATGCATTTAAAAATATACTTTAAAAATTAACAAACCATAAAGTATAAATATTGTTTTATTTAATGCACTGATTGAATAGAATGCTTATATAGTACATTAGTGGTCAATTCACTAAAGTAATAACAAATCATGGTTTACTAATGGAATGTTTGGAATTAACTGGATATCCTTTCCAGAGCTCCTATGCACAAAGGATATCTTGGAACTGCAAAATAAAAAAAATGTTGTCAGTAGCCCTGTTTTTATAGAATGCATTGGTATATATTCAAATTTATTTTAATTTGCTGTAATCTGAAATTTTTTTGCTTCCATTTCTCATTACATAAATCAATAGCTCTTAGTTTTCCTTTATTGCATGGCTCCATGGACATTGGAAGCCATCCAGTTACTGTCATAAATATTCAACACTCTAAAATTGAGACTTTGAAAAAAAATAAAAAATGATTATTTTATATTGTCAAAAGGTATATTTTCAAAGCTCTCTGCTTCGCCCCTTTATTCCTACCATCGATAGAAACACAACATTATAAACCATCTTAATAAAACATGTATCCTATTTGTTTCTAGAGTGGACTTAATTGAATTAACCTATAAACCTCCATTAGGTCCCCACTGTAAACAACCTAACCAATTGAATGCATAAATTCCTAGGGGCCTATTTATCAAGCTCCGTATGGAGCTTGATGCCCCTGTTTGATGCCCCTGCTTCTGCGTGAGCCTTCAGGCTCACCGGAAACAGAAGTTATGAAGCAGCTGTCTAAAGACTGCTGCTCCATAACTTGTCCACGTCCTCTGAGGCGGAGGACAGAAATCAACCAGATCGAATACCATCGGGTTGATTGACACCCCCTGTTAGCGGCCGATGGGCCGCGAATCTGAAGGGGGCGGCATTGCACCAGCAGTTCACAAAACTGCTGGTGCAATGATAAATGCCAACAGCATATGCAGTCGCCATTTATCGATGTGCAGCAGACATAATACACTACATCGTATAATGTAGGCTCACACTATGATAAATCTACCTCCTAGTTTCCCCACATTGCATTATACAATCACCAACATAATAAACAACAACAGCCCCTATCATAATTAGCTCCTAAACTGCTTCAGCTCCTCCACAACGCCCCTTTTCCCCCACGAGGACTGAAAGCTAATTAAATCATAAACCACCATCATCTACTACTGCAAAATGCATAATCTAACTGATCTATACAAATAATTTTTCCCTCCAACTTTAAGACCCAATATTCACAAAGATAACTGAAAAACAACTTTACATAATAAAAGACGAAACTACTATCGTCCCCCCTGAAAAATACCCTACCAAAGTAACCCTGAAATAACCACAAGCATTCTCCACTGTAAGACTCTTTAAACAAAATATCTTGTAAACATTATTTTCTGGTGACCTACTCTCCACAGTCCTCACCATAAACACCTACTCTAAAAAGGGTTTATTATTACCATGTCTATTACACCCCCTCCCAATGGACACCTAACCTATCTCTTCCCCACCCAAATGTACCTTAATACTTAGAACTAAATCCAATGTAACCTTCCACCTAAGGGAAATATAAGCGAATACCTCTGTTCATAGGTATATTTCCCCTTTTTCTTATTTGTACAGATGAGGAGAAGTTCAGTTTTGATATTCACTTTTCCTCTTTTTAATTGGAAAGCATATTATCAAATTACAAATGTATTTTGCTATATGTTGTCATTGAGTAGGAATCTCTTGAGTGTAGAAGATGATATGTTATGGTTACTTGGGTGAGCATTTGTTAATTTTTTTTTTATTTTATGTTCAATTATGAAGCTAAGCCATTCTGTCAGTGGGTAGTGATGGGAAGAAGATCACTTGGGTAATGGAACCCTTTTATGGTAGCTGTTCAATTAATACTCATTTGAGATGGAGTCCTTTGGTTAGGGTCTTTTTAGGTTTAAGGCCTTGGATATGGGATGTGCCATAAAATTGGGGGCCCTTTGGTTGGGTGGTGTTTGCATTAGTGGTGTTAGAAAGAGAGAGGTCATTGAGAAGGTAGGTATTTGCAGGAAGTTGGTTACAAGTGTTAAGAGTATATTGTAATGTGGGCTGCTAACATTTTATGATAGTATGAATTTATTATCATGAGGATATGAGATACTAGCAGTTCAGGAGTGTATCTGTTAAAGTGGTCTTGTGTTCTAATATTGGTGAATGCCATTAGGAGTGTGTAGGATTTTGAGTAGATTTAAAGATGTGTGTGAAAGGTTGAGATTATGTTTAAAATTAATTCTTAACCTATATTTTCTGTAGTTCCATTGGTGGTTGTTATCTGGCACATGGAACACAAACTGGTAGCAAAGCAGGAAAACAATAATTGCAAATGCAAAACTTCAGCAACACACTTGATTGTAAATTATTTAAATTAGTTTTTTATTATAAAATAGTCCACAGGATAGAACTATGTCTCTATGTTTTAGCAAACAGATGAGGGGCAGACTGTGGATATTCCCAGGCTTTCTAGAGGTGTGGTCAGGATTTTACACCTTCAGTTAAGTCCAACATGCAGAATTCCCTTTAATGTCTCTTTATTTCAAAGCTGACAAAGTTGTCTCATTTCTATTTTTCTTTTAGTTCTATTATTTGAATATGTTAGATTGGTCTGTTTTATGAAAGAGTTTAATTTTTTTTTCTTTTAATTCAGTTTGGTCTGTAACATTTTAAAGATAGTTTTGACCCTTTGACCCTTCACAGTGGAACTTGATCTATGCACTAAGAAATGAATAGTTCTAAGATAGATGTGGTTCCATTGATTATAATGGAGACTGACTCACAAATAGTAGAAGTGACAAGGGGAGGGTAAAAATCTTTTTCTGCAATATTCATGTTGCAATGTTACATTTATGTTCCTCTTTTTTTATTTTATTTTTTAGAGAACACGATACATGTTTATAATACGTTATTGAAGAAGTTTTAACAAGGCAATAATTGGTTATCTCAGTATTGCCTGGAAACATTATTGTTACCATGGTGAAACAGCTTGGTTTTTTTCAGAATCACATTTAGGAGGCAAAAGATAGTAGTTATTTATACCAAATGTCAGTTGTACTTGTTTAATCTTTCTATATACCAGTACTTTCAAAAGAAAGTATGCATCAAGTGTAATGCACTGCTATAAGTACATGAACCTGATATAAGTACATACCTGCAGTAAATAGCATGTTTGAAATTACAGTTTTTAACCTTTACACTCTAACATTAAAAGCCCAGTTAAAGAAGTTTATAAATGGAGACAGTGATCTACAACATAGTTGAATTAAAGGCTTGTTTCTGCATTGATATGGAAATATGTGTTTCATATTATACATAACTAAGGAGGTATGACAATAAAAAAAACAGCAAATGAAATGTAGGAGCTGCAAAAATAAAGCCTTTATTGCAAAACATGTTATTAAAAACAGCAAAAAAGTAAACTGATAAAAAGTAGAATAGACTGAGGATGTATTAATAACGTCTTTTTTAAATTATTAAAACTTTGCAGGCAGGAAATTGAAAGTAAGTATTGAAATTCAGTTTTCAAGGAGCTAGTTTTCTGTCACTATAATTAGGTGTATGAAAAGCATTAGTCTGCTATATCTTGAAACATAAAACAAAAACGTGAGTGTATGGCTTGTGCTAAATCAGATTAGTATAAAACAAGTATAAGCTACAACAAATGGTTCAATGACTAAAGATGTATCAGCTTGCAAAACACTATTAAAGGGACAGTCAACACCAGAATTTTTGTTGTTTTAAAAGATAGATAATCCGTTAAAGGGCCACTAAACCCAAAATCTTTCATGATTCAGATAGAACATACAAATTTAAACAACATTACAATTTACTTCTATTATTTATTTTGCTTCATTTTTTAGATATCCTTATTTGAAGAAAAAGCAATGCATATGGGTAATCCAATCACATGAGGCTTCTATGTGCAGCCAATCAGCAGCTACTGAGCATATCTAGATATGCTTTTCAGCAAAGAATAGCAAGAGAATAAAACAAATTAGATAATATAATTAAATTAGAAAGATGTTTAAAAATGCATTATCTTTCTAAATCATGAAAGAAAAAATGTGGGTATCATGGCCCTTTAATTACCAATTCCACAGATTTGCATAACCAACACAGTTATAATTATACACATTTTACCTCTGTAATTACCTTGTATCTAAGCCTCAGCAGACTGCCCGCTTATTTCAGTTCTTTTGACAGACTTGCATTTTAGCCAATCAGAGCTGTCTCCATGGTAAATTCACGTGCATGAGCTCAATGTTATCTATATGAAACACGTGAACTAATGCCCTCTAGTGGTGAAAAACTATCAAAATGCATTTAGTTTAGAGGCGGCCTTCAAGGTCTAAGAAATTAGTATATGAACCACCTAGGTTTAGCTTTCAACTAAGAATACCAAGATAACAAAGCAAAATTGGTGATAAAAGTAAATTGGAAAGTTGTTTAAAATTACATGCCCTATTTGAAATATGAAAGTTTTGTTTGGACGTTACTGTCCCTTTTAATATTGTATAACATCATAAATTAAGGTTTTATTAACTACTGGGCAAAAGATGATCAAGCAGGCAACAGGGCCGGACTGGGAATAAAAAGCAGCCCTGGAAAGTGTTGATAACAGAATAAAGCTATAAATTAGTTTTGGGAGACTTCGGTACAGAGTATGAATGGTACTTTTAGAAACAGCATATTACAGTAGTACAGTCAGACTAGCTTTTCATGTTGGTGCACATTTACTTGGGTAAGTATACTGAAGAGTTGTTACCTAAATGACCGACTACAAAGAGCTTTGATTGGAAGACATTAAATCAAAATTAAATTCCAAATAAAATGTGTAATGATGTGTTTTTCCTATTTAAATAAAATAGGAAAATAAGTAGAGGGGGGTGAGAGAGCTGTTTGGGGGGTTAGGGGGGATCCTACACTGCAGAAAATATATTAAGAAAATATAAAAAAAAAAACACTATTTTTTTATTCATTCTGGTAGACTTTATGCCAGTACTTAAGATAGGGTCAACCATTGGGGGTAGGGGAGGGAAGAAAGCTTTTTGAGAGGGATCAGGGAGGGATCAAAGGCTGGATGTGTTAGATGGGAGGGTAATCTATATAACCCTACAAGCTACCTAATTAACCCTGTCACTGCTGGGCATAATACAAGTGTGGTGCGCAGCGGCATTTAGCTTCCTTCTAATTACCAAAAAGCAATGCCAAAGTCATATATGTCTTTTATTTCTGAACAAAGGGGATCCTAGAGAAGCATTTACAGCCATTTGTGCTATAATTGCACAAGCTGTTTGTAAATAATTTCATTAAAAAACCTAAAGTTTGTGAAAAAGTTAACGATTTGTTTTTATTTGATCACATTTGGTAGTGAAATGGTGCCATGAAATAGGCCTAGATCAATACTTTGGGTTGTCTACTAAAAAAATATATATACATGTGAAGGGTTATTCAGGGATTCCTGACAAATATCAATGCTAATTTAAAAAAAAAAAAAAGGTTTGGAAATAGTAAAGTGCTACTTATACTTATTGCCCTATAACTTGCTAAAAAATCAAATCAAATGTAAACATTGGGTATTTCTAAACTCAGGACTAAAGTTAGAAACATTTTTAGCATGGGAGTTTTTTGGTGGTTGTAGATGCGCAAGAGATTTTGGGGGTCAAAGTTAGAAAAAGTTTGATTTTACATTTTTTCATCATATTTTATATATTTTTTATAGTAAATGATATGATTTGATGAAAATAATAGTATCTTTAGAAAGTCCATTTAATTGCGAGAAAAATGGTATATAATATGTGTGGGTGCAGTAAATGAATAAGAGGAGAATTTCAGCTAAACACAAACATTGCAAGAATGTAAAAACATCCCTAGTTAACAGTAAGAAAATGTAAAAATCGTCTGGTCACTAAGGGGTTAAGTAAGTTGGGTCACATTATTCAAAATGGGAAACATCTATTGCACTAAACATAGCAGGGTCACTGGAACTTAAATGCAACAAATCTGGAGTAACATAACAGAGACAGTGGGCGCGATCCGATATAGATCGCAGTTTGCGGCGCAAGCGAGGGAACCGGCGTCGCCCGCAGTTTCAGCTCGCAACTCGAGCTATCCCATATAGGTCGCCGTCAGATGCTAACGTGCCGTAAGTCTGACAAACCAGCGATGTCCAGAAATCTGCGCAAGTACAAATTTCTGGCGTCGCCAGTGACTTGCAGCACGTTTGAAACTGCCGGCACCTATAAAACCTGACTAAAGTCTAAAACACCCGCACTGTCTAACACGCCTCCCTAACATAGCCCGCACTGTCTAACACGCCTCCCTAACATAGCCCGCACTGACTAACCCTCTATCCGCTATCCCCCCTCACTAGCCTAACAATAAAAAAACTATTAACCCCTAAACCGCCGCTCCCGTACCCCGCCGCAACCTAATAAAGTTATTAACCCCTAAACCGCCGCTCCCGTACCCCGCCGCCAGCTATATTATATCTATAACCCCCTAAAGTGAGCCCCTAACACCGCCGCCATCTATATTAAAATGATTAACCCCTAATTTAATCTACCTACCCCGCCGCCAGCTATATTATCTATATTAACCCTAAGTATATTATAGTTAATATAGTTATTACATTATATATATTAACTATATTAACCCTAATTATATTAGGGTTAATATAGTTACTATAGTATTTATATTAACTATATTAACTCTATCTAACCCTAACTAAATTTATATTAAATTAATCTAATTCATTTATAAACTAAAATATTCCTATTTAAATCTAAATACTTACCTATAAAATAAACCCTAAGATAGCTACAATATAATTAATAATTACATTGTAGCTATGTTAGGGTTAATATTTATTTTACAGGTAAATTGTTAATTATTTTAACTAGGTATAATAGATATTAAATAGTTATTAACTATTTAATATCTACCTAGTTAAAATAATTACCCAATTACCTGTAAAATAAATCCTAACCTAAGTTATAAATACACCTACACTATCAATAAATTTAATAAACTACAAACATCTATCTAAAAATACAATTAAATTAACTAAACTAAATTACAAAAAAAACAAACACTAAATTACAAAAAATAAAAAAAAGATTACAAGATTTTTAAGCTAATTACACCTATTCTAAGCCCCCTAATAAAATAATAAACCCCCAAAATAAAAAAAATTCCCTGCCCTAGTCTAAATTAAACAAATTTCAAAGCTCTTTACCTTACCAGCCCTTAAAAGGGCCTTTTGTGGGGCATGCCCCAAAGAATTCAGCTCTTTTGCATACAACAAATACAATCCCCCCCCCCATTACAACCCACCACCCACATACCCCTATTCTAAAACCACCCAAACCCCCCTTAAAAAAGCCTAACACTACCCCCCTGAAGATCTCCCTACCTTGTCTTCACCACACCGGGCCGAACTCCTGATCCGATCCGGGCGATGTCTTCCTCCAAGCGGCAAAGAAGAATTCTTCCTCCGGCGATGTCTTCCTCCAAGCGGCAAAGAAGAATTCTTCCTCCGGCGACGTCTTCCTCCAAGCGGCAGCAAAGTCTTCATTCTTCCGGCGGCATCTTCAATCTTCTTTCTTCGCTCCGCCGCCGCGGAGCATCCATCCTGGCCGACTGCTGTACTTGGAATGAGGTACCTTTAAATGACGTCATCCAAGATGGCGTCCGCCGAATTCCGATTGGCTGATAGGATTCTATCAGCCAATCGGAATTAAGTTAGAAAAATCTGATTGGCTGATTGAATCAGCCAATCAGATTCAAGTTCAATCCGATTGGCTGATCCGAACAGCCAATCAGATTGAGCTCGCATTCTATTGGCTGATCGGAACAGCCAATAGAATGCAAGCTCAATCTGATTGGCTGATTGGATCAGCCAATGAAACCTCATGAATTAATTGCATTGCTTATCCAATTGTTTTATAAACTTTTACCTGCAATTACAATAAAATCATTACAACTGTTACCTGAGACAGCTTCTAATTTCTTCAAATGGACACAGTATAATATAATTATGTATTATCGCTGGAGCTGGCAAATGTTATTTTCTATAGGTTGAAAATGTCACTTTCAATTATATGTGACTATAAATGTATGCACAGAAGATAGAGCCTCAAATGCTAAGTGCATAATATTTTAACTATTTAAATTCCATTTATAATATATGTGTAATAAACTTTGGAGAACTAATGTACTATGTTGGCTTTCAGATACCTCCCAACTGCAATTTTTATAATCCATCCAATCTATATTATAAATAAATACTTTTACTCATTTAATACTTTTATTCCTTTCTAGTTTTTATTTAGAATAAATATTCTTATATTGCTACCAAAAATGAAAATTTAAAATACACTGTTGTCTCTATAAAAACCCTTTTTCACTATTTAAATACAGTTCTTTTTTTTTTTTCTTTTTTTTTCTTTGTGAAAATAAATGTGTTGACAGTAAATAATGTAAGGTCTTCTACCGTGTCTTTATAATTTTAATGTTATAAACACTCAACTGTATTTTAATCACTTTCAAATAATACAAACAGCTCTCTTTATAGTCAATAGTGAAAGTACGTTATCAACACACAATCACCTAATGTGTGATAATGTTTATCAAGATCACAAGATTTATTTTTGTCTACAAAATGCTTACCTCAGTGTACACTATTGTATTTGTTTTTCTACAATTAGCTTCCACTACACACTATAAAATTCACTTTCGGCTAGATTACGAGTTTTGTCGGTAAGGCTGTGCAGTGCTAACGCTCCTTTTTTCTTACCTCTCACTTTAAACAATGCTGGTATTACGAGTTTTCTGCAAGCCAGCGTTGGCCTCAGAAAAGTGAGCGTTGAGCAAAATTTAGCTCCACATCTCACCTCAATACCAGCGTTGCTTACGGTAGCGGTAAGCTGGCAAAACGTGCTAGTGAACAATTTCCCCATAAGAAACAATGGGGCTGCAAAAAAAGCAGCGTTCAGCTCCTAACGCAGCCCCATTGTTTCCTATGGGAAATAAAACTTATGTCTGCACCTAATACCCTAACATGAACCCCGAGTCTAAACACCAGTAGTATTACACTTATTAACCCCTAATATGCCGCCCCCAACATCATCGCCACCTACATTATCCCTATGAACCCCTAATCTGCTGCCCCAACATCGCTGAAACCTACATTATATGTATTAACCCCTAATCTGCCCCCCAACGTTGCCACAACTATATTCAATTTATTAACCCCTAATCTTCTTACCCCAACGTCGCCGCCACTATAATAAAGTTATTAACCACTAAACCTAAGTCTAACACTAAGTCTAACCCCCCCTAACTTAAATATAATTTAAATTAAACAAAATAAATTTAACATAATTAAATAAATTAATCCTATTTAAAACTAAATACTTTCCGATAAAATAAACCCTAAGCTAGCTACAATATAACTAATAGTTACATTGTAGCTAGCTTAGGATTTATATTTATTTTACTGGCAACTTTGTATTTATTTTAACTAGGTAGAATAGTTATTAAATAGTTATTAACTATTTAATAACTACCTAGCTAAAATAAGTATAACATTTCCTGTAAAATAAATCCTAACCTAAGTTACAATTACACCTAACACTACACTATAATTAAACTAAGGCCTCGATCCGGGCCTCAATCCGATATGCAGCGTCGCCAGCAAAAGCCGGCAATGCCAAATTTTGCGCTGGTTTGGTATCCTATATATGGTGTAACCTAGAAGTTACGCTCGTATATTTCAGCCTTCGGTCGTAGTTTTTTGGCCCATAGACAGGTATACCAAACCAGCGCAGTTTGGTATCCAATATACAGTGTAAGGACTTACGTGGCGAAAATGGAGAAATCTTACTCCATTTTCACCTCGCCACAAATTGCAGGCGTAGTAAGCCTTACGCTGTCTATTGGATACCAAACTGCGCTGGTTTGGTATACCTGTCTATGGGCCAAAAAACTACGACCGAAGGCTGAAATATACGAGCGTAACTTCTAGGTTACACCATATATAGGATACCAAACCAGCGCAAAATTTGGCATTGCCGGCTTTTGCTGGCGACGCTGCATATCGGATTGAGGCCCGGATCGAGGCCTTAGTTTAATTATAGTGTAGTGTTAGGTGTAATTGTAACTACCTGCAAAATAAACACCTAACACATGCGCAATGTCTATCTACCTGTCAACCGTTATCCCCCGCCGCAATCCCTAAAGTATTTAACCCCTAAACCACCACTCCCGTACCCTGCCGCCACCTATATTAAATGTATAACCCCCTAATGTGAGCCCCTACACCACCGCAATCTACATTACCTACCCCTTAATGTGAGCCCCTACACCGCCGCCATCTACATTACTTACCCCCTAATGTGAGCCCCTTACACCGCCGCCACCTACATTAACTACCCCCTAATGTGAGCCCCTTACACCGCCGCCACCTACATTAACTACTCCCTAATGTGAGCCTCTTACACCGCCGTCACCTACATTAACTACCCCCTAATGTGAGCCTCTTACACCGCCGCAACCTACATTAACTACCCCCTAATGTGAACTCCTACCCTGCCGCCAGCTATATTTAAATTATTAACCCCTAATCTAATCCCACTATACCGCCGCCACCTATATTAAATTAATTAACCCCTAAAATACTAAACTATCCCTAACACTAAATCTAAGTCTAACCCTACAAATAGCCCTGAAAAGGGCTTTTGCGTGGCATTACCCCAAATTAACCAGCTCTATTGCCAGCCCTTAAAAGGGCTTTTTGCGGGGCTTTGCCCCAAAGTAATCAGCTCTTTTACCAGCCCTTAAAAGGGCTTTTGGCGGGGCATTGTCACAAAGTAATCAGCTCTTTTGCCTATAATCTAGATCCCCCTATACCGCTGCCACCTATAATAAATGTATTACCCCCTAATTAAATACCCCTACACCGCCGCCACGTATATTAACCATATTAACCCTAATTATATTAGGGTTAATATAGTTATTATATTATATATATATTAACTATATTAACCCTAATTATATTAGGGTTAATATAGTTAATACAGTTATTATATATATATATATATATATATATATATATATATATATATATATATATATATATATATATATATATATATATATATATTAAGTATAATAACCCTATCTAACTCTAACACCCCTAACTAAATTCTTATTAAAATAAATCTAATTAATATTAATATTATTAATTAAAATATTCCTATTTAAATCTAAATACTTACCTATAAAATAAACCCTAAGATAGCTACAATGTAATTAATAATTACATTGTAGCTATTTTAGGGTTTATATTTATTTTACAGGTAACTTGGTATGTATTTTAACTAGGTAAAATAGCTATTAAATAGTTAATAACTATTTAATAGCTACCTTGTTAAAATAATTACCAATTTACCTGTAAAATAAATCCTAACCTAAGTTACAATTACACATACACTATCAATAAATTAAATAAACTACAAATATCTAAACTAAAATACAATTAAATACACTAAACTAAATTACAAAAAAAACAAAACACTAAATTACAAAAAATAAAAAAAGATTAAAATAATTTTAAGCTAATTACACCTATTCTAAGCCCCCTAATAAAATAACAAAGCCCCCCAAAATAAAAAAATGTCCCTACCCTAAACTAAATTACAAAAGTTAACAGCTCTATTACCAGCCCTGAAAAGGGCTTTTTGCGGGGCATGCCGCAAAGTAATCAGCTCTTTTGCCTGTAAAAAAAAACAAAATACCACCCCCCAACATTACAACCCACCACCCACATACCCCTACTCTAAACCTATGCCGCCACCTACATTAACTACCCCTTAATGTGAGCCCCTTACACAGCCGTCACCTACATTAACTACCCCCTAATGTGAGCCTCTTACACCGCCGCAACCTACATTAACTATCCCCTAATGTGAGCTCCTACCCCGCCGCCAGCTATGTTAAAATTATTAACCCCTAATCTAATCCCACTATACCGCCGCCACCTATATTAAATGAATTAACCCCTAAAATACTAAACTATCCCTACCACTAAACCTAAGTCTAACCCTACAAATAGCCCTGAAAAGGGCTTTTTGCGTGGCATTACCCCAAAGTAACCAGCTCTATTGCCAGCCCTTAAAAGGTTTTTTTTGCGGGGCATTGTCACAAAGTAATCAGCTCTTTTGCCTATTATCTAAATCCCCCAATACCGCCGCCACCTATAATAAATGTATTAACCCCTAATCAAATCCCCCTACACCGCCGCCACCTATATTAACTATATTAACCCTAATTATATTAGGGTTAATATAGTTATTATTTTATATATATTAACTATATTAACCCTAATTATATTAGGGTTAATATAGTTAATACAGTTATTATATTATATATATATTAAGTATAATAACCCTATCTAACTCTAACACCCCTAACTAAATTCTTATTAAAATAAATCTAATTAATATTAATATTATTAATTAAAATATTCCTATTTAAATCTAAATACTTACCTATAAAATAAACCCTAAGATAGCTACAATGTAATTAATAATATAGTTAATATAGGTGGTGGCGGTGTAGGGGGATTAGATTAGGGGGTAATACATTTATTATAGGTGGCGGCGGTATAGGGGGATTTAGATTATAGGCAAAAGAGCTGATTACTTTGTGACAATGCTCCACCAAAAGCCCATTTAAGGGCTGGTAAAAGAGCTGATTTCTTTGGAGCAAAGCCCAGCAAAAAGCCCTTTTAAGGGCTGGCAATAGAGCTGGTTACTTTGGTGTAATACCACGCAAAAAGCCCTTTTCAGGGCTATTTGTACGGTTAGACTTAGGTTTAGTGTTAGGGATATTTTAGTATTTTAGGGGTTAATTAATTTAATATAGGTGGCGGCGGTATAGGGGTTTAGATTAGGGATTAATTAATTTAATATAGGTTACAGCAGTATAGTTGGATTAGATTAGCTGAAACTACGGGAGGCGGGGATTCCCACACTTGTGGCGAAAACTACGATCTATATCGGATCGCGCCCTAAATACCTAAACTACCTACAATTAATTACAATTAAATTAAATAAACTAAATTACGAAAAAAAACACTAAATTACAGAAAAAAAAGAATTATAAGAATTTTAAACTAATTGCACCTAATCTAATCCCCCTTATAAAATAAAAAAGCCCCCCAAAATAATAAAATTCCCTACCCTATACTAAATTACAAATAGCCCTTAAAAGAGCCTTTTGTGGGGCATTGCCCCAAAGTAATCAGCTCTTTCATCTGTAGAAAAAAAAGACAGTACCCCCCAACATTAAAACCCACCACCAACACACCTAACCCTACTTTAAAACCCACCCAATCCCCCCTTAAAAAAACCTAACACTACCCCTTTGAAGATCACCCTACCTTGAGATGTCTTCATTCAGTTGGGCACAAGTGGACCACCAGAGGGGCAGAAGTCTTCATCCGGTCCAGGCAGAAGAGGACATCCAGACCGGCAGAACTCTTCATCCAGGCGGCATCTTCTATCTTCTTCCATCCGGAGCGGAGCGGGTCCATCTTGAAGACATCCGACGTGGAGCATCCTCTTCCATCCGACAGCGACTAAAGAATGAAGGTTCCTTTCAGTGACGTCATCCAAGATGGCGACCCTTCAATTCCGATTGACTGATAGAATCCTATCAGCCAATCGGAATTAAGGTAGGAAAAATCCTATTGGCTGATGCAATCAGCCAATAGGATTGAATTTCAATCCTATTGGCTGATCCAATCAGCCAATAGGATTGATCTCGCATTCTATTGGCTGTTCCAATCAGCCAATAGAATGCGAGGTAAATCCTATTGGCTGATTGCATCAGCCAAAAGGATTTTTCCTACCTTAATTCCGATTGGCTGATAGGATTCTATCAACCAATCAGAATTGAAGGGACGCCATCTTGGATGATGTCACTTAAAGGAACCTTCATTCTTCAGTCGCCGTCGGATGGAAGAGGATGCTCCGCGTCGGATGTCTTCAAGACATCAGCTCCGGATGGAAGAAGATAGATGTCGCCTGGATAAAGAGTTCTGCCGGTCTGGATATCCTCTTCTGCCCGGATCGGATGAAGACTTCTGCCCCTCTGGAGGTCCACTTGTGCCTGGCTGGGTGAAGACATCTCAAGTTAGGGTGATCTTCAAAGGTGTAGTGTTAGGTTTTATTAAGGGGGGATTGGGTGGGTTTTAGAGTAGGGTTGGGTGTGTGGGTGGTGGGTTTTAATGTTGGGGGGTATTATCTTTTTTTTTACAGGTGAAAGAGCTGATTACTTTGGGGCAATGCCCCACAAAAGGCCCTTTTAAGGGCTATTTGTAATTTAGTATAGGGTAGGGATTTTTATTATTTTGGGGGGCTTTTTATTTTATTTGGGGGATTAGATGAGGTGTAATTAGTTTAAAATTCTTGTAATTCTTTTTTTTCCTGTCATTTAGTGGTTTTTTTCTTCGTAATTTAGTTTATTTCATTTCATTGTAATTAATTGTAGATAGTTTAGGTAATTAGTTTAATTATAGTGTAGTGTTAGGTGTAATTGTAACTTAGGTTAGGGTTTATTTTACAGGTAATTTTGTACTTATTTTAGCTAGGTATTTATTAAATAGTTAATAACTATTTAATAACTATTGTACCTAGTTAAAATAAATACAAAGTTGCCTTTAAAATAAATATAAATCATAAGCTAGGTACAATGTAACTATTAGTTATATTGTAGCTATCTTAGGGTTTTTTTTATTGGTAACTATTTAGTTTTAAATAGGATTAATTTATTTAATTATGTTAAATTTATTTTATTTAATTTAAATTATATTTAAATTAGGGGGGATTAGGGTTAAACGTAGGTTTAGGGGTTAATAAATGTAATATAGTAGCGGCAACATTGGGGTCGGCAGATTAGGGGTTAATAAATGTCGGTAGGCGTCGGCGATGTTAGGGACGGCAGATTAGGGGTTAATAAAATTTAACTAGTGTTTGCGAGGCAGGAGTGTGGAGGTTTAGGGGTTAATAAATTTATTAAAGTGGTGGCAATGTCCGGTCAGCAGATTAGGGGTTAAACATTTTATTTAAGTGTTTCCTATATGGGGGGGCTCGGTTTAAGGGTTAATAGGTAGTTTATGGGTGTTAGTGTACTTTTAGCACTTTAGTTAAAGGACAGTCTACACCAGAATTGTTATTGTTTTAAAAGATAGATAATCCCTTTATTACCCATTTCCCAGTTTTGCATAACCAACACAGTTATAATAATATACTTTTAACCTCTGTGATTATCTTGTATCTAAGCCTCTGCAAACTGCCCCTTTTTTCAGTTCTTTTGACAGACTTGCAGTCTAGCCAATCAGTGCCTGCTCCCATATAACTTCTCGTGCATGAGCACAGTGTTATCTATATGAAATACGTGAACTAACACCCTCTAGTGGTGAAAAACTGTTAAAATGCAATCTGAAAGAGGTGGGCTTCAAGGTCTAAGAAATTAGCATATCAACCTCCTAGGTTAAGCTTTCAACTAAGAATACCAAGAGAACAAAGCAAAATTGGTGATAAAAGTAAATTGGAAAATTGTTTAAAATTACATGCTCTATCTGAATCATGAAAGTTTATTCTGGTTTAGACTGTCCCTTTAAGAGCTTTATGTTCCAGCATTATCCCATAAAACTCTTAACTACTGACTTTTTAATGTGGTAGGAGTCTTGGAGTTAGAGGGTGTACCGGCGTTAGGAAAATCCCATTAAAAAGATAGAATACGCAATTGACGTAAGGGGATTTGCGGTATGCTAAAATCGCGGAAAAAAAGTGAGCGGTACACCTGCACCTGCCTGACTCGTAATACTAGCGGGTGTTAAAAAGCGGCATTAGGACCCCTTAACGCTGCTTTTTAAGGCTAATTCAAGACTCGTAATCTAGCCGTTTGTGTCTACAATGTGCTGACCCTTTAAAGTTTTAAACTTTATGTACGCTTACATTGTGCTTGATATATATCTATATATCGATAGATAGATAGATAGATAGATAGATAGATAGATAGATAGATAGATAGATAGATAGATAGATAGATATTGGTATATAGATAAATATATATATATATACATACCGTATATATATATATATATATATATATATATATATATATATATATATATATATATATATACATACCGTATATATATATATATATATATATATTTAGAATAAACGAAGTGGTGTCTATAACATTTGATGGCACAAAACATTATAGCTGGCATTGTGTACATTTCATTGTGGCCTTTCCCAAATGTACTATACCTTTTAGCTATTTGTTTCTAAAATTTGGCTGAATTTGTGTATATCTCTCTCTTAAAGGTACAGTCGAGTCCCAAATCAACTATAATGATTCTTACTTAATATTTTAAAAAAAAAAAAGTACAATTACATTTTTTAAACAATTTTACTTGGATCGCTTGTTATTTTTTATTTTATTTTTTTAAAGCTAAACCTAGGATGTTCAGATGATAATCTATAAACCCTTGAAGGCCAACTATTCCCCCAGTGCACTTTTACAATTTTTCTACCACTTATATGTTTTTGTTATCTATATTACACAAATTAACTATGTGCTCAAGCACGTGGAGTTCCAGTGAGCCAGCTGTGATTATATAAAATGGATGCCTGTCCAAAAATAATATGGGGGCAGTTTGCAGACGTTTACATACAAGGCAATCACAGCGGTAGAAAATATATAATAATAATGATGATATTGGTTATGACAAACTATGGAATGTGTAATAAAGTGATTATATATATATTTTGCAAATTTAAAAATTCTGTTTTAGACTGTGCCTTTAAATTGACAGTCTACAAACAAAATTTTCTGTTTCATAACTAAAGAAAAATCACTTAAAGGGACAGTCTACATCATAATGTGTATTATTTCAAAAGATAGATAATCCTGTTTTTAACCATTCCCTAGTTTTGCACAACCAACACAGCTACATAAATATAGTTTTAACCTCTGTGATTACCTTTTATCTAAGCCTCTGCAAACTGCCCCCTTATTTCAGTTCTTTTGACAGACATCCATTTTAGCCAATCAGAGCTGGCTCACCTGAACTCCACACATACATGAACTAACGCCCTCTAGTGGTGAAAAAAACGTCAAAATGCCCTGAGAGAAGAGTCGTCTTTCAAGGGCTTAGAAATTAGCATATGAATCTCCTAGGTTAAGCTTTCAACTAAGAATACCAAGAGAACAAAGCAAAATTGGTGATAAAAGTAAATTGGAAAATTGTTTAAAATTACATTCTCTATCTGAATCACGAAAATGGACAGTGTACATTAGAATTTTTATTATTTTTAAAGATAGATAATACCATTAATACCCATTCGCTATTTTGGCATAACCAACATAACATTTTAAATACACATTACAGCTCTATTATTATGTTGTTTCTAAGTCTATTCAAACTGCACACTTTTTTTTAGTTCTTTTCATAAACATGCATTTTTGACAATCAGAGCTGGCTACATGGAACTCAACGTGAGTGAGCACAATGTTATCTATATGACACACAAGAACTAACACCTTCTAGTTTTTAAAAAGTTATCTAAATACCCTGAGAGAAGATGCTTCCTTCAAAGCATATGAAACTCCTTGATTTAGCTGTCAACTACAAATAACAATATAACACATTTAAATTGTTGTTAAAAGTAGATTATATTTTGTTTTTAAATTGTATTCCCGATCTGAAACAAGAAATTTAATTCTTGCACTCAAATGTCCCTTTAAATATTGCATATTTTTGTAGAAACAACTCACTTATAGAAATAGACGGTGTAAATTGGAAGTCTACAACACAATATTTTTTTTTTTTCAAAAAATAGAGAAAAATAATGTATTACCCTATTTTTAATTTTTAAATAATAAACACATTCACCTAGATTTAAAGTTCTGCATTTGCCTTAAAAAGCAGCGTTAAGGGGTCCTAACGCTGCTTTTTAACGCCCGCTGGTATAACGAGTCAGGCAGGAAAGGGTCTACCGCTCACTTTTCTTCTGCAACTTTTGGCTACCACAAATCCCCTTACGTCAATTGCATATCCTATCTTTTCTATGGGATTTGCCTAATGCCGATATTACGAGTCTTGGAAGAAGTGAGCGGTACAGCCTCTACCGCCAAGACTCCTACCGTGCTGCAAAGTACAACAAAGTAGTAGCTTGTTAGTACAGCAAAAGCAGGACTGTATTATTCAAATTAATTTATTTTCTGTAAATTACAGACATAAAATAGTGACGTTTCGAGTGTTGCCACTCTTACTCATGCTACATGAGTAAGAGTGGCAACACTTGAAATGTGCTACAAAGTACACTAACACCCATAAACTACCTATGAACCATTAAACCGAGGCCCCCCAACATCGCAAACACAAAAATAAAATTATTTAACCCCTAATCTACCGACCGGACATCGCCACCACCTACATTATACCTATGAACCCCTAATCTGCTGCCCCTAACATCGCGAACACCTACATTATATTTATTAACCCCTAATCTGCCCCCCCACCTCACCACCACCTACCTACACTTATTAACCCCTAATCTGCCGACTGGACATCGCTGCCACAATAATAAATGTATTAACCTCTAAACCGCCACCCTCCCACCTCACAAACACTATAATACATTTTATTAACCCCTATTCTGCCCTCCCTAACATCGCCACCACCTACCGACAATTATTAACCCCTAATCTGCCGCTCCCAACATCGCTGCTACTATAATAAAGTTATTAACCCCTAAACCTAAGTCTAACCCTAACACCCCCCCTAAGTTAAAACATAATTTATGCTTACCTGATAAATGTATTTCTCTTGTGGTGTATCCAGTCCACGGATCATCCATTACTTGTGGGATATTCTCCTTCCCAACAGGAAGTTGCAAGAGGATCACCCACAGCAGAGCTGCTATATAGCTCCTCCCCTAACTGCCATATCCAATCATTCGACCGAAGACAAGCAGAGAAAGGAGAAACCATAGGGTGCAGTGGTGACTGTAGTTTAAAATAAAAAAATACCTGCCTTAAAATGATAGGGCGGGCCATGGACTGGATACACCACAAGAGAAATAAATTTATCAGGTAAGCATAAATTATGTTTTCTCTTGTAAGGTGTATCCAGTCCACGGATCATCCATTACTTGTGGGATACCAATACCAAAGCTAAATGACACGGATGAAGGGAGGGACAAGGCAGGTACTTAAACGGAAGGTACCACTGCCTTTAAAAACTTTCTCCCAAAAATAGCCTCCGAAGAAGCAAAAGTATCAAATTTATAGAATTTTGAAAAGGTATGAAGCGAAGACCAAGTTGCCGCCTTGCAAATCTGTTCAACAGAAGCCTCATTTTTAAAGGCCCATGTGAAAGCCACAGCTCTAGTAGAATGAGCTGTTATCCTTTCAGGAGGCTGCTGGCCAGCAGTCTCATAAGCTAAGCGTATTATACTCCTTAGCCAAAAAGAAAGAGAAGTTGCCGAAGCCTTTTGGCCTCTCCTCTGTCCAGAGTAGACAACAAAGAAAGCAGATGTTTGACAAAAATCTTTAGTAGCTTGTAAATAATACTTTAAAGCACAAACCACGTCAAGATTGTGTAATAGACGTTCCTTCTTTGAAGAAGGATTAGGACATAATGATGGAACAACAATCTCCTGATTGATTTTCTTATTAGATACCACCTTAGGTAAAAACCCAGGTTTGGTACGCAGAACTACCTTATCTGCATGGAAGATCAGATAAGGAGAATCACATTGTAAGGCATATAACTCGGAAACTCTACGAGCCGAGGAAATAGTTACCAAAAAAAGAACTTCCAAGTTAAAGTTTGATATCTATGGAATGAAGAGGTTCAAACGGAACCCCTTGAAGAACTTTAAGAACCAAATTTAAGCTCCAAGGTGGAGCAACAGGTTTAAACACAGGCTTGATTCTAACTAAAGCCTGACAAAATGCCTGAACGTCTGGAACCTCCGCCAGACGCTTGTGCAAAAGAATAGACATCTGTCCCTTTAAGGAACTAGCTGACAATCCTTTCTCCAATCCTTCTTGGAGAAAAGATAATATCATGGGAATCCTGACCTTACTCCATGAGTAGCCCTTGGATTCACACCAATAAAGATATTTACGCCATATTTTATGATAGATTTTCCTGGTGACAGGCTTTCGAGCCTGAATTAAGGTATCAATGACTGACTCAGAGAAACCACGCTTTGATAAATTCAAGCGTTCAATCTCCAGGCAGTCAGCCTCAGAGAAATTAGATTTGGATGGTTGAAAGGACCTTGAAGTAGAAGGTCCTGTCTCAGCGGCAGAGTCCATGGTGGAAAGGATGACATGTCCACCAGATCTGCATACCAAGTCCTGCGTGGCCACGCAGGCGCTATCAAGATCACCGATGCTCTCTCCTGCTTGATTTTGGCAATCAGACGAGGGAGCAGAGGAAACGGTGGAAACACATAAGCCAGGTTGAAGGACCAAGGCGCTGCTAGAGCATCTATCAGCATTGCCTTGGGGTCCCTGGATCTGGATCCGTAACAAGGTAGTTTGGCGTTCTGGCGAGACGCCATGAGATCCAGTTCTGGTTTGCCCCAACGATGAATAAATTGTGCAAACACCTCCGGATGGAGTTCCCACTCCCCCAGATGAAAAGTCTGTCGACTTAGAAAATCCGCCTCCCAGTTCTCTACACCTGGGATATGGATAGCTGATAGGTGGCAAGAGTGAATCTCTGCCCAGCGAATTATCTTTGAGACTTCTAACATCGCTAGGGAACTCCTTGTTCCCCCTTGATGGTTGATGTAAGCCACAGTCGTGATGTTGTCCGACTGAAATCTTATGAACCTCATTGTCGCTAGCTGAGGCCAAGCCTGAAGAGCATTGAATATCGCTCTTAGTTCCAGAATGTTTATCGGAAGCAGTGTCTCCTCCTGAGTCCACGATCCCTGAGCCTTCAGGGAGTTCCAGACTGCCCCCCAGCCTAGAAGGCTGGCATCTGTCATTACAATTGTCCAATCTGGCCTGCGAAAGGTCATACCTTTGGACAGATGGACCCGAGATAGCCACCAGAGAAGAGAATCCCTTGTCTCTTGATCCAGATTTAGTAGAGGGGACAAATCTGTGTAATCCCCATTCCACTAACTTAGCATGCAGAGTTGCAGCGGCCTGAGATGTAGGTGGGCAAACGGCACTATGTCCATTGCCGCTACCATTAAGCCGATTACTTCCATACACTGAGCCACCGAAGGGCGAGGAGTGGAATAAAGAACACAGCAGGAATTTAGAAGTTTTGATAACCTGGCCTCTGTCAGGTAAATCCTCATTTCTACAGAATCTATTAGAGTTCTCAGAAAGGAGACTCTTGTGAGAGGGGATAGAGAACTCTTTTCTTCGTTCACTTTCCACCCATGCGACCTCAGAAATGCCAGAACTATGTCCGTATGAGACTTGGCAATTTTGAAATTTGACGCCTGTATCAGAATGTCGTCTAAATAAGGGGCCACTGCTATGCCCCGCGGCCTTAGGACCGCCAGAAGTGACCCCAGAACCTTCATAAAGATTCTTGGGGCTGTAGCTAACCCAAATGGAGGAGCTACAAACTGGTAATGCCTGTCTAGCAAGGCAAACCTGAGAAACTGATGATGATCTTTGTGTATCGGAATGTGAAGATATGCATCCTTTAAATCCACTGTAGTCATGTATTGACCCTCCTGGATCATAGGCAGGATGGTACGAATAGTCTCCATCTTGAATGATGGGACCCTGAGAAATTTGTTTAAGATCTTGAGATCTAAGATTGGTCTGAAGGTTCCCTCTTTTTTGGGAACCACAAACAGATTTGAATAGAATCCTTGTCCCTGTTCCTCATTTGGAACTGGGTGGATCACTCCCATAACTAGGAGGTCTTGAACACAGTGTAAAATGCCTCTCTCTTTATCTGGTTTGCAGATCATTGTGAAAGGTGAAATCTCCCTTTTGGAGGAGAAGCTTTGAAGTCCAGAAGATATCCCTGGGATACAATTTCCAACGCCCAGTGATCCTGGACATCTCTTGCCCAAACCTGGGCGAAGAGCGAAAGTCTGCCCCCTACTAGATCCATTACCGGATAGGGGGCTGATACTTCATGCTGTCTTAGGGGCAGCAGCAGGCTTTTTGGCCTGCTTCCCTTTGTTCCAGGTCTGGTTAGGTCTCCAGACCGACTTGGACTGGGCAAAAGTTCCCTCTTGTTTTGCATTAGAGGAAGTTGATGCTGCACTCGCCTTGAAGTTTCGAAAGGCACGAAAACTAGACTGTTTGGCCCTTGATTTGGACCTATCCTGAGGAAGGGCATGACCTTTTCCTCCAGTGATATCAGAAATGATCTCCTTCAAACCAGGCCCGAATAGGGTTTGCCCATTGAAGGGAATGTTAAGCAGCTTAGACTTTAAAGTAACGTCAGCTGACCATGATTTAAGCCATAGCGCCCTGCACGCTTGAATAGCAAAACCAGAATTTTTAGCCGTTAGTTTAGTCAAATGAACAATGGCATCAGAAACAAAAGAATTGGCTAGCTTAAGTGCTCTAAGCTTGTCAAGTATGTCATCCAATGGGGTCTCTACCTGTAAAGCCTCTTCCAGAGACTCAAACCAGAAAGCAGCAGTGACTGGGGCAATGCATGCAAGGGGCTGTAGAATAAAACCTTGTTGAACAAACATTTTCTTAAGGTAACCCTCTAACTTTTTATCCATTGGATCTGAGAAAGCACAACTGTCCTCAACAGGGATAATAGTACGCTTATCTAGGGTAGAAACTGCTCCCTCCACCTTAGGGACTGTCTGCCATAAGTCCCGTGTGGTGGCATCTATTGGAAACATTTTCTTAAAAATAGGAGGGGGAGAGAACGGCACACCTGGTCTATCCCATTCCTTAGTAATAATTTCTGTAAACCTTTCAGGTATCGGAAAAACATCAGTGCACACCGGCACTGCATAGTATTTGTCCAATATACACAATTTTTCTGGCACTGCAATTGTATCACAGTCATTCAGAGCAGCTAAAACCTCCCTGAGCAACACGCGGAGGTGTTCAAGCTTAAATTTAAATGTAGACATATCAGAATCAGGTTGAATCTTTTTCCCTGAGTCAGAAACATCACCCACAGAAAGAAGCTCTCCTTCCTCAGCTTCTGTATATTGTGAGGGAGTATCAGACATAGCTCTTAAAGCGTCAGTATGCTCTGTATTTCTTCTAACTCCAGAGCTATCTCGCTTTCTTCTAAACCCAGGTAGTCTGGATAATACAGCTGACAGTGTATTATCCATGACCGCCGCCATGTCTTGTAAAGTAAACGCTATGGGCGCACTAGATGTACTTGGCGCCATTAGAGCGTGAGTCACTTGAGCGGGAGTCAAAGGGTCTGACACGTGGGGCGAGTTAGTCGGCATAACTTCCCCCTCATCAGATTCCTCTGGTGATAATTTTTTTTTAAAGACAGAATATGATCTTTATTACTTAAAGTGAAATCAGTACATTTGGTACACATTCTAAGAGGGGGTTCCACCATGGCTTCTAAACATAATGAACAAGGAGTTTCCTCTATGTCAGACATGCTTATACAGAATAGCAATGAGACTAGCAAGCTTGGAAAACACTTTAAATCAAGTTAACAAGCAAATATAAAAAACGGTACTGTGCCTTTAAGAGAAACAAATTTTGTCAGAATTTGAAAAACAGTGAAAAAAAGCAGTAAATCAAACAAAATTTTTACAGTGTGTATAATAAGCTAACAGAGCATTGCACCCACTTGCAAATGCATGATTAACCCCTTAGTTCAAAAAACGGATCAAAAAAACGATATAGACGTTCTTTAACAGTCACAACAACTGCCACAGCCTTGCTGTGGGCCTACCTTCCCCAACAAACGATTTTGGAAAGCCTAAGAGCCCTTTAGAGAGGTCCTATAGCATTCAGGGGACTCCTGGAGGAAGCTGGATGTCTCAGACTGTAAAAGTTACTGCGCAAAAAAGTGCTAAATTAGGCCCCTCCCACTCATATTAAAACAGTGGAAAGCCTCAGGAAACTGTTTCTAGGCAAATTTAATTCAGCCATGTGGAAAAAAACTAGGCCCCAATAAAGTTTTATCACCAAAGAATATATAAAAACGTTTAAACACGCCAGCAAACGTTTTATATTGTAAATCTATAAGAGTATTACCTCTGCAAGTAAGCATGATACCAGTCACTATTAAATCACTGTATTGAGGCTTACCTTACATAAATCTGGTATCAGCAGCATTTTCTAGCATTTACATCTATAGAAAAATTTTTTTAACTGCACATACCTCATAGCAGGATAATCTGCACGCCATTCCCCAGCTGAAGTTACCTCTATATTCAGTTATGTGTGAGAACAGCAATGGATCTTAGTTACAACCTGCTAAGATCATAGAAATCACAGGCAGATTCTTCTTCTATTTTCTGCCTGGGACAAAATAATACAACTCCAGTACCATTTAAAAATAATAAACTTTTGATTGAAGTAAAAAAGAACTACGTTTCACCACTTCTCTCTTACTACCTCCATGCTTGTTGAGAGTTGCAAGAGAATGACTGGATATGGCAGTTAGGGGAGGAGCTATATAGCAGTTCTGCTGTGGGTGATCCTCTTGCAACTTCCTGTTGGGAAGGAGAATATCCCACAAGTAATGGATGATCCGTGGACTGGATACACCTTACAAGATAAATATAATTTAAATAAAACAAAATAAATTTACTATAATTATATAAATTATTCCTATTTAAAACTAAATACTTACCTATCAAATAAACCCTAATATAGCTACAATATAACTAATAGTTACATTGTAGCTATTTTAGGATTTATATTTATTTTACAGACAACTTTGTATTTATTTTAACTAGGTACAATAGCTATTAAATAGTTAATAAGTATTTAATAGCTACCTAGTTAAAATAATTACAAAATGTCCTGTAAAATTAAATAAATTACCTACAATTATCTAAACTAAAATAAAATTAAATAAACTAAACTATAGTACAAAAAAACAAACAAACACTAAATTACAAAAAATAAAAAAATATTACAAGAATTTTAATCTAATTACACCTAATCTAAACCCCCTAATAAAATAAAAAAGCCCCCAAAAATAATAAAATTCCCTACCCTATACTAAATTACAAAAGTAATCAGCTCTTTTACCAGCCCTTAAAAGGACTTTTTGCGAGGCATTGCCCCAAAGTCATCAGCTGTTTTACCTGTAAAAAAATACAAGACCCCACAACATTACAACCCACCACCCACACACCCCTGGTCCTCCAGCCGGGCAGAAATCTTCATCCGATAGGGGCAGAAGAGGTCCTCCATCCAGCAGAAATCTTCATCCTAGCGGTATCTTCTATCTTTATCCTTCCGGCGATGAGCAGCTCCATCTTGAAGACCTCCAGCACAGAACATCCAGCTCTACCAACTACTACCCAACGAATGACTGGTCCTTTAAATTACGTAATCCAAGATGGCGTCCCTCAAATTCTGATTGGCTGATAGGATACTATCAGCCAATCGGAATTAAGGTAGGAAAAATCTGACTGGTTGATTTAATCAGCCAATCGGAATGAAGTTCAATCCGATTGACTGATTGGATCAGCCAATAGAATGCAAGGATTACATCAGCCAATCGGATTTTTCCTACCTTAATTCTGATTGGCTGATAGAATCCTATCAGCCAATTGGAATTCGAGGGATGCCATCTTGGATGAAGTCATTTAAACAACCAGTCATTTGTCGGGTAGTCGTCGGTAGAGCTGGATGTTCCATGCCGGAGGTCTTCAAGATGGAGCCGCTCATCGCCGGAAGGATGAAGATAGAAGATGCCGCTTGGATGAAGATTTCTGCCGGATGGAGGACCTCTTCTGCCCCGATCGGATGAAGACTTCTGCCCGGCTGGAGGACCACTTGTGCCCGCATCGGATGAAGAGTTCGGCCCGGTTGGGTGAAGACGGCTCAAGGTAGGGTGATCTTCAATGGGGTAGTGTTAGGTTTATTTAAGGGGGGATCGGGTGGGTTTTAGAGTAGGGGTGTGTGGGTGGTGGGTTGTAATGTTGGGGGGGTCTTGTATTTTTTTTTACAGGTAAAAGAGCTGATTACTTTGGGGCAGTGCCCCGCAAAAAGCCCTTTTAAGGGCTGGTAAAAGAGCTGATTACTTTTGTAATTTAGTATAGGGTAGGGAATTTTATTATTTGGGGGGGGGGGTTATTTTATTAGGAGGCTTAGATTAGGTGTAATTAGAATAAAATTCTTGTAATCTTTTTTTATTTTTTGTAATTTAGTGGGGGGTTTTTTGTACTATAGTTTAGTTTATTTAATTGTATTTTAGTTTAGATAATTGTAGGTAATTTATTTAATTAATTTATTCATAGTGTAGTGTTAGGTGTATTTATAACTTAGGTTAGGATTTATTTTACAGGTAATTTTGTAATTATTTTAACTAGGTAGCTATTAAATACTTATTAACTATTTAATAGCTATTGTACCTAGTTACAATAAATAGAAAGTTGTCTGTAAAATAAATATAAATCCTAAAATAGCTACAATGTAACTATTAGTTATATTGTAGCTATATTAGGGTTTATTTTATAGGTAAGTATTTAGTTTTAAATAGGATTAATTTATTTAATTATAGTAAATTTATTTAGATTTATTTAAATTATATTTAACTTAGGGGGGTGTTAGGGTTAGGGTTAGACTTAGGTTTAGGGGTTAATAACTTTATGATAGTATAAAAGAAATGAGAGAGTAGTATATAAAACGTATAAACCTCACGGTGCCTCCCTCAACAAATTATATCTTACTAAAAAGGAGAGAGAAAAATATTAGAGAATACAATAATCCTCTAAAAAGGAATAAAAATGGCACACATATGAGGTGAATTCAACAATTTATTAAACTCATATAGCATTTACAAAAGAAGTTTGCCCAAACATGCCCTGCCATCTCAAAAATAGAGCAGAAATATGCAACCAACAAAACAGGCAGATATTGGATGTGTTCATTACATTTCATACCTAAAGATTTCTATTCTAATGGCCTTAAGATTTTTTTTACAAGCATGTTGTACCTACTATATTTGGTGAAAATGTAAAGAGGAAAATTTTGGGTCTTCAACAAGTTACGTCGACTATAACTCCCAGTACAACTACAAAGAACATAATTGTATTACATACTGCAGCTATATGTGCAGTGGGTGTTTCACATGTTATGAATTTTCCAACATGTGGTCATCAAGTAAACCAAATAACATCTGATGTTTCTAAAACCAAAGAAAATTCAAAAGAACATAGGCAAATACAGTTTGATCATTCTTATGGAACTGTCTCAGTTGCTACACAAACCAAAATATATGGAATGAAGAATAGTTTTACATCCACAGCTGGATTAACAGTGATGAAAGAAGCTTATACATGGACTATGGGTGATGTTAGTGGCGTGGTTAACAGTTATTCAGTCAGAACTTCAACAAATGATGATTTGATCAATAATTCAACTATAGTATCTCAGTATGATGATAGTATGACCTTAATCTTGTCACCAATTTACCCATCTTCATATCACTATCAATCTGATGACGTCCCCATGGAAATAAATAAAGAATTAGACACAACCAAAAAAACTGAAACTGTTAACCAATTGAATGAAAATTCTAAAGTCAAAAACCCTGACTACTCTATGGATAAAACCATGCTCACACTAGATGATACTAGTATTCTAACTGAACTGACTTTAAATGATTACGTCAAAGAAAAAAATATATTGCATTTAAAAACTGTTTAGACAAATTATTCAAGTTATTAAAATGCAGATACTTTGGATGTACATCACCTCTTATCTATATCCAACAATCCATACTAGGAACTCTATTAACTATTTCTGGAAAATGTTTGTCAGGACATGAAGATATAATCATAGATGAGACAAAAAAGATTATAGAGTTTAATGTGGTACAGGTGACAGAGGAAACATCTTCCATTGCTATGGAGTCAAATGGTACATTGATCCTAAAAGCAATGTGTTTATGGCTTTGAAAGACATTGGCCTAGATTTAGAGTTTTGTCGGTAACGACCCGCGTAGCTAACGCCGGCTTTTTTCTGGCCGCACCATAAAAATAACTCTGGTATTGAGAGTCCACAAAAAGGCTGCGTTAGGCTCCAAAAAAGGAGCGTAGAGCATTTTTAACGCAGCTTCAACTCTCGATACCAGAGTTGCTTACGCAAGCGGCCAGCCTCAAAAACATGCTCGTGCACGATTCCCCCATAGGAAACAATGGGGCTGTTTTGAGCTGAAAAAAAACCTAACACCTGCAAAAAAGCCGCGTTCAGCTCCTAACGCAGCCCCATTGTTTGCTATGGGGAAACACTTCCTACGTCTGCACCTAACACCCTAACATGTACCCCGAGTCTAAATACCCCTAGCCTTACACTTATTAACCCCTAATCTGCCGCCCCCGCTATTGCTGACCCCTGCATATTATTTTTAACCCCTAATCTGCCGCTCCGTAAACCGCCGCTACTTACATTATCCTTATGTACCCCTAATCTGCTGCCCCTAACACCGCCGACCCCTATATTATATTTATTAACCCCTAATCTGCCCCCCTCAACGTCGACTCCACCTGCCTACACTTATTAACCCCTAATCTGCCGAGCGCACCTGAGCGCTACTATAATAAAGTTATTAACCCCTAATCCGCATCACTAACCCTATAATAAATAGTATTAACCCCTAATCTGCCCTCCCTAACATCGCCGACACCTAACTTCAAACATTAACCCCTAATCTGCCGACCGGAGCTCACCGCTACTATAATAAATGTATTAACCCCTAAAGCTAAGTCTAACCCTAACACTAACAACCCCCTAAAATAAATATAATTTTAATCTAACGAAATTAATTAACTCTTATTAAATAAATTATTCCTATTTAAAGCTAAATACTTACCTGTAAAATAAATCCTAATATAGCTATAATATAAATTATAATTACATTGTAGCTATTTTAGGATTAATATTTATTTTACAGGCAACTTTGTAATTATTTTAACCAGGTACAATAGCTATTAAATAGTTAAGAACTATTTAATAGCTACCTAGTTAAAATAATAACAAAATTACCTGTAAAATAAATCCTAACCTAAGTTACAATTAAACCTAACACTATACTATCATTAAATTAATTAAATAAAATACCTACAATTACCTACAATTAAACCTAACACTACACTATCAATAAATAAATTAAATACAATTCCTACAAATAACTACAATGAAATAAACTATCTAAAGTACAAAAAATAAAAAAGAACTAAGTTACAAAAAATAAAAAAATATTTACAAACATAAGAAAAATATTACAACAATTTTAAACTAATTACACCTACTCTAAGCCCCCTAATAAAATAACAAAGACCCCCAAAATAACAAAATGCCCTACCCTATTCTAAATTACTACATTTAAAAGCTCTTTTACCTTACCAGCCCTGAACAGGGCCCTTTGCGGGGCATGCCCCAAGAAATTCAGCTCTTTTGCCTGTAAAAAAAACCATACAATACCCCCCCCCAACATTAGAACCCACCACCCACATACCCCTAATCTAACCCAAACCCCCCTTAAATAAACCTAACACTAAGCCCCTGAAGATCTTCCTACCTTGTCTTCACCCTACCAGGTTCACCGATCCGTCCTGAAGAGCTCCTCCGATGTCCTGATCCAAGCCCAAGCGGGGGGCTGAAGAGGTCCATGATCCGGCTGAAGTCTTCATCCAAGTGGGAGCTGAAGAGGTCCATGATCCGGATGAAGTCTTCATCCAAGCGGAAGCTGAAGAGGTCCATGATCCGGATGAAGTCTTCTATCAACGGCATCTTCAATCTTCTTTCTTCCGGATCCATCTTGCAGACCTCCGACGCGGAACATCCTCTTCTCCCGACGCCTACTAGCCAAATGACGGTTCCTTTAAGGGACGTCATCCAAGATGGCGTCCCTCGAATTCCGATTGGCTGATAGGATTCTATCAGCCAATCGGAATTAAGGTAGGAATATTCTGATTGGCTGATGGAATCAGCCAATCAGAATCAAGTTCAATACGATTGGCTGATTCGATCAGCCAATCAGATTGAGCTTGCATTCTATTGGCTGTTCCGATCAGCCAATAGAATGCGAGCTCAATCTGATTGGCTGATTGCCCCCCGATGCTTTTCCTATACCCAAGCGGGTGGCGGACATAGTAAATAAGGAGTGGGAAAGGCCCGGCATACCTTTTGTTCCTCCCCCTATATTTAAGAAATTATTTCCTATAGTCGACCCCAGAAAGGACTTATGGCAGACAGTCCCCAAGGTCTCTAAACAAACGCACTACTATTCCTATAGAAGATAGTTGTGCTTTCAAAGATCCTATGAATAAAAAATTAGAGGGTTTGCTTAAAAAGATGTTTGTTCAGCAAGGTTACCTTCTACAACCAATTTCATGCATTGTTCCTGTCACTACGGCAGCGTGTTTCTGGTTCGAAGAACTAGAAAAGTCGCTCAATAAAGAATCTTCGTATGAGGAGGTTATGGACAGAGTTCAAGCACTTAAATTGGCTAACTCTTTTATTTTAGATGCCGCTTTGCAATTAGCTAGATTAGCGGCGAAAAATTCAGGGTTTGCTATCGTGGCACGCAGAGCGCTTTGGCTAAAGTCTTGGTCAGCGGATGTGTCTTCCAAGACAAAATTGCTTAACATCCCTTTCAAGGGTAAAACACTGTTTGGTCCTGATTTGAAAGATATTATTTCAGACATCACCGGGGGAAAGGGCCACGCCCTCCCTCAGGATAGGTCTTTTAAGGCTAGAAATAAGCCTAATTTTCGTCCCTTTCGCAGAAACGGACCAGCCTCTAATTCTACATCCTCTAAGCAAGAGGGTAATACTTCACAACCCAAACCAGCCTGGAGACCGATGCAAGGCTGGAACAAGGGTAAGCAGGCCAAGAAGCCTGCCACTGCTACCAAAACAGCATGAAGGGATGGCCCCCGATCCGGGACCGGATCTGGTGGGGGGCAGACTTTCTCTCTTTGCTCAGGCTTGGGCAAGAGATGTTCAGGATCCTTGGGCACTAGAAATAGTTTCTCAAGGTTATCTCCTGGAATTCAAGGAACTACCCCCAAGGGGAAGGTTCCACAGGTCTCAATTATCTTCAAACCAAATAAAAAGACAGGCATTCTTACATTGTGTAGAAGACCTGTTAAAGATGGGAGTAATTCATCCAGTTCCAATAGGAGAACAAGGGATGGGGTTTTACTCCAACCTGTTCATAGTTCCCAAAAAAGAGGGAACATTCAGACCAATTTTAGATCTCAAGATCCTAAACAAATTTCTCAGGGTTCCATCGTTCAAAATGGAAACCATTCGAACGATCCTTCCCACCATCCAGGAAGGTCAATTTATGACCACGGTGGATTTAAAGGATGCGTACCTACATATTCCTATCCACAAGGAACATCATCAGTTCCTAAGGTTCGCTTTTCTGGACAAGCATTACCAGTTTGTGGCATTTCCATTCGGATTAGCCACTGCTCCGAGAATTTTCACAAAGGTACTAGGGTCCCTTCTAGCGGTTCTAAGACCAAGGGGCATTGCAGTAGTACCTTACTTGGACGACATCCTGATTCAAGCGTCGTCTTTGTCAAAAGCAAAGGCTCATACGGACATCGTCCTAGCCTTTCTCAGATCTCACGGATGGAAAGTGAACAAAGAAAAAAGTTCTCTGTCCCCGTCAACAAGAGTTCCCTTCTTGGGAACAATAATAGATTCCTTAGAAATGAGGATTTTTCTGACAGAGGTCAGAAAATCAAAAATTCTAAGCTCTTGTCAAGTACTTCATTCTGTTCTTCGTCCTTCCATAGCGCAGTTCATGGAAGTAATAGGATTGATGGTTGCAGCAATGGACATAGTTCCTTTTGCACGAATTCATCTAAGACCATTACAACTGTGCATGCTCAGACAGTGGAATGGGGATTATACAGACTTGTCTCCGACGATTCAAGTAGATCAAAAGACCAGAGATTCACTCCGTTGGTGGCTGATCCTGGACAACCTGTCACAGGGAATGAGCTTCTGCAGACCAGAGTGGGTCATTGTCACGACCGACGCCAGTCTGGTGGGCTGGGGCGCGGTCTGGGAACCCCTGAAAGCTCAGCGTTTATGGTCTCAGGAAGAATCTCTTCTCCCGATAAACATTCTGGAACTGAGAGCGATATTCAATGCTCTCAAAGCTTGGCCTCAACTAGCAAAGGCCAAATTCATAAGGTTTCAATCAGACAACATGACGACTGTTGCATATATCAACCATCAGGGGGGAACAAGGAGTTCCCTGGCGATGGAGGAAGTGACCAAGATAATTCAATGGGCGGAGGATCACTCCTGCCACTTGTCTGCAATCCACATCCCAGGAGTGGAAAATTGGGAAGCGGATTTTCTGAGTCGTCAGACATTCCATCCGGGGGAGTGGGAACTCCATCCGGGTCCAGAAATCTTTGCCCAAATAACTCAATTATAGGGCATTCCAGACATGGATCTGATGGCGTCTCGTCAGAACTTCAAGGTTCCTTGTTACGGGTCCAGATCCAGGGATCCCAAGGCGACTCTAGTAGATGCACTAGTAGCACCTTCAACCTAGCTTATGTATTCCCACCGTTTCCTCTCATTCCCAGGCTGGTAGCCAGGATCAATCAGGAGAGGGCTTCGGTGATCTTGATAGCTCCTGCGTGGCCACGCAGGACTTGGTATGCAGACCTGGTGAATATGTCATCGGCTCCACCATGGAAGCTACCTTTGAGACAGGACCTTCTTGTTCAAGGTCCATTCGAACATCCGAATATGGTCTCCCTCCAACTGACGGCTTGGAGATTGAACGCTTGATTTTATCAAAGCGTGGGTTTTCAGATTCTGTAATAGATACTATGATTCAGGCTAGAAAGCCTGTAACTAGAAAAATTTACCATAAAATATGGAAAAGATAAATCTGTTGGTGTGAATCTAAAGGATTCTCCTGGAACAAGATAAAAATTCCTAAGATTCTATCCTTTCTACAAGAAGGTTTGGAGAAAGGATTATCTGCAAGTTCTCTGAAGGGACAGATCTCTGCTTTATCTGTTTTACTTCACAAATGGCTGGCAGCTGTGCCAGATGTTCAAGCATTTGTTCAGGCTCTGGTTAGAATCAAGCCTGTTTACAGACCTTTGACTCCTCCCTGGAGTCTAAATCTAGTTCTTTCAGTTCTTCAAGGGGTTCCGTTTGAACCCTTACATTCCGTAGATATTAAGTTATTATCTTGGAAAGTTTTGTTTTTGGTTGCAATTTCTTCTGCTAGAAGAGTTTCAGAGTTATCTGCTCTGCAGTGTTCTCCGCCCTATCTGGTGTTCCATGCAGATAAGGTGGTTTTGCGTACTAAGCCTGGTTTTCTTCCGAAAGTTGTTTCCAACAAAAATATTAACCAGGAGATAGTTGTACCTTCTTTGTGTCCGAATCCAGTTTCAAAGAAGGAACGTTTGTTACACAATTTGGACGTAGTCCGTGCTCTAAAATTCTATTTAGAGGCTACTAAAGATTTCAGACAAACATCTTCTTTGTTTGTTGTTTATTCTGGTAAAAGGAGAGGTCAAAAAGCAACTTCTACCTCTCTTTCTTTTTGGCTTAAAAGCATTATCCGATTGGCTTATGAGACTGCTGGACGGCAGCCTCCTGAAAGAATCACAGCTCACTCCACTAGGGCTGTGGCTTCCACATGGGCCTTCAAGAACGAGGCTTCTGTTGACCAGATATGTAAGGCAGCGACTTGGTCTTCTCTGCACACTTTTGCCAAATTTTACAAATTTGATACTTTTGCTTCTTCGGAGGCTATTTTTGGGAGAAAGGTTTTGCAAGCTGTGGTGCCTTCCGTTTAGGTGACCTGATTTGCTCCCTACCTTCATCCGTGTCCTAAAGCTTTGGTATTGGTTCCCACAAGTAAGGATGACGCCGTGGACCGGACACACCTATGTTGGAGAAAACAGAATTTATGCTTACCTGATAAATTACTTTCTCCAACGGTGTGTCCGGTCCACGGCCCGCCCTGGTTTTTTTAATCAGGTCTGATGAATTATTTTCTCTAACTACAGTCACCACGGTATCATATGGTTTCTCCTATGCATATTTCCTCCTGTCCGTCGGTCGAATGACTGGGGTAGGCGGAGCCTAGGAGGGATCATGTGACCAGCTTTGCTGGGCTCTTTGCCATTTCCTGTTGGGGAAGAGAATATCCCACAAGTAAGGATGACGCCGTGGACCGGACACACCGTTGGAGAAAGTAATTTATCAGGTAAGCATAAATTCTGTTTTTTTGTAACTTAGTTCTTTTTTATTTTTTGTACTTTAGTTAGTTTATTTCATTGTAGTTATTTGTAAGAATTGTATTTAATTTATTTATTGATAGTGTAGTGTTAGGTTTAATTGTAGATAATTGTAGGTATTTTATTTAATTAATTTATTGATAGTGTAGTGGTAGGTTTAATTGTAGATAATTATAGGTATTTTATTTAATTAATTTATTGATAGTGTAGTGGTAGGTTTAATTGTAACTTAGGTTAGGATTTATTTTACAGGTAAATTTGTAATTATTTTAACTATTTTAGCTATTAAATAGTTCTTAACTATTAAATAGCTATTGTACCTGGTTAAAATAATTACAAAGTTGCCTGTAAAATAAATATTAATCCTAAAATAGCTACAATGTAATTATTCGTTATATTGTAGCTATATTAGGGTTTATTTTACAGGTAAGTATTTAGCTTTAAATAGGAATAATTTATTTAATAAGAGTTAATTAATTTCGTTAGATTAAAATTATATTTAATTTAGGGGGGGTGTTAGTGTTAGGGTTAGACTTGGCTTTAGGGGTTAATACATTTATTAGAATAGCGGTGAGCTCCGGTCGGCAGATTAGGGGTTAATAATTGAAGTTAGGTGTTGGCGATGTTAGGGAGGGCAGATTAGGGGTTAATACTATTTATTATAGGGTTAGTGAGGCGGATTAGGGGTTAATAACTTTATAATAGTAGCGGTGCGGTCTGCTTGGCAGATTAGGGGTTAATAAGTGTAGGCAGGTGGAGGCGACGTTGTGGGGGGCAGATTAGGGGTTAATAAATATAATATAGGGGTCGGCGGTGTTAGGGGCAGCAGATTAGGGGTACATAGCTATAATGTAGGTGGCGGCGCTTTGCGGTCGGCAGATTAGGGGTTAATTATTGTAGGTAGCTGGCGGCGACGTTGTGGGGGGCAGATTAGGGGTTAATAAATATAATACAGGGGTCGGCGGTGTTAGGGGCAGCAGATTAGGGGTACATAAGTATAACGTAGGTGGCGGTCGGCAGATTAGGGGTTAAAAATGTGTGGCGGCGATGTGGGGGGGCCTCAGTTTAGGGGTACATAGGTAGTTTATGGGTGTTAGTGTACTTTAGAGTACAGTAGTTAAGAGCTTTATGAACCGGCGTTAGCCCAGAAAGCTCTTAACTACTGACTTTTTTCCTGCGGCTGGAGTTTTGTCGTTAGATGTCTAAAGCTCACTTCAGACACGACTCTAAATACCGGAGTTAGAAAGATCCCATTAAAAAGATAGGATACGCAATTGACGTAAGGGGATCTGCGGTATGGAAAAGTCGCGGCTGAAAAGTGAGCGTTAGACCCTATTTTGAGTGACTCCAAATACCGGAGTTAGCCTAAAACCAGCGTTAGGAGCCTCTAACGCTGGTTTTCACGGCTAACGCCAAACTCCAAATCTAGGCCATTGTCTGTGATACTCGGATTGACAAAGACTTTGAATGTCTTTCTCAGTTTTGCCATACGGGGTCAATTGAAGTTTTTTCACAGTCTAGTCTTGAAATATCGCTCTAAACGCATACATTTTCAAATGGACGCAATGGATGCACACACAACACTAGCTGTCTTAGCTCACAACAACAACACCAAAAGAATACAGGAAATGATTTGTAGAGAAACTGCCAAAAGTGGTTTCTTTGGTCAACTTAAATTTAAGGCAGCATATCCTGAGGGAAAACAGGAATGGCAATTAAGGCCAATATATGAATTCATGAAAATGGATCACATTTATACAGTGATAATTGATGTATTTAAAATTTATTCTGGAATTTTGGATCACTCATGGGAATCGAAGAATGGTAGTGTACCAGAAAATATAGCAAAGATTCCAAGGCCTTCAAAAGAAATACTAATGCAGAAAAAATTATCACGTTTTCTACTTACATAAGTGTAAATGATTAAATTCAGCTATTTGAACATTGTTTTAAAAGATGTTTGAAAAATTAAAGTTACTTATAGTGATTTCGCGAACATAAAAATTTGGGTTCACGAACGGCGAAAGCGATCTTCCACAAAAGTTCGCGAACCGGGCGAACTTCCATAGACTTCAATGGGCAGGCGAATTTTAAAACCCACAGGGACTCTTTCTGGCCACAATAGTAATGGAAAGTTGTATCAAGGGGACTAAAACCTGGACTGTGGCGTGCCGGAGGAGGATCCATGGCAAAACTCCCATGGAAAATTACATAGTTGATGCAGAGTCTGGTTTTAATCCATAAAGGGCATAAATCATCTAACATTCCTAAATTGTTTGGAATAACATGCTTTAAAACATCAGGTATGATGTTGTATCGATCAGGTAGTGTAAGGGTTACGCCCGCTTCACAGTGACAGACCAAACTCCCGCAGCGGGTACAACATCATCATCATCACCGTACGTCCATGTGTGTAATGCTGCCTGACTGAGACATATCCCTGTTATCTACATCCTCTGGCAATAATGGTTGCGCATCACTCATTTCTTCCAACTGATGTGTAAATAACTCCTCTGACAGATCAAGTGAAGCGGCTGTGGTGCTAGTGTTGGTGGTGGCGGCAGGCGGGCAAGTGGTAACTTGAGAGGTGCCCGAAGCTAAGCTGGAGGAGGATGGTGCATCAAGGTTTCCTAGTGGAAGCTGTAGAAGATTGGGTGTCCTGTGTTAGCCAGTCAACTATGTTCTCAGAAATTTTCGAGTTCAGGGTACGTGGCCTCTGAACACTGGGCATTATTCTAGGGCCAAAGGGAATCACAGCACCACGACCACGACGGCCCCTGCGGGGTGGTCTGCCTCTGCCTGTCATTTTTTTTTCCATTAGTGGTACTATGCATACAAGCTACTGTGACAACAGATATGAGTGGCACTGTGCACTGGCAGAAGTTGGCAGAGTAGACGCTGTAGGCCTGACACACACGCTTGCAGACAACTAACTGCTATTCAATCTATTATAGTCAAAATTGTATTTTTTTTTAATGTACACTACTATGAGTTGCACTGGTTTGACACTGTGCCCTGGCAGGCCCTGAAAAATCTGTTACACATCTACAACCACCAAAAAACAACCATGCTAAATAGTTTCTAAATTTTGTCCTGAGTTTAGAAATACCCAATGTTAACATGTTCTTTTATTGCAAGTTATAGGGAAATAAATACAAGAAGCACTTTGCTATTTCAAAACTTTTTTTTTTTCAAAATGAGCGCTAGTTACATTGGAACCCTGATATCTGTCAGGAATACCTGAATATCCCTTGACATGTATATATTTTTTTTTAGAAGACATCCCAAAGTAAGATCTAGGCCCATTTTGGTATATTTCATGCCACCATTTCACCGCCAAATGCGATCAAATAAAAAAAAAATGTTCACTTTTTCACAAACTTTAGGTTTCTCACAGAAATTATTTACAAACAACTTATGCAATTATGGCATAAATGGTTGTAAATGCTTCTCTGGGATCCCCTTTGTTCAGAAATAGCAGACTTATATGGATTTGGCATTGCTTTTTGGTAATTAGAAGGCTGCTAAATGCCACTGCGCACCACACGTGTTTTATGCCCAGCAGTGAAGGGGTTAATTAGGGAGCATTTAGGGAGCTTGTAGAGTTAATTTTAGCTAAAAAGTGTAGTGTAGTAGACAACCCAAAGTATTGATCTAGGCCCATTTTGGTATATTTCATGCCACCATTTCACCGCCAAATGTGATCAAATTAAAAAAAAAAAGTAAAATTTTTCACAATTTTAGGGTTCTCACTGAAATCATTTACAAACAGCTTGTGCAATTATGGCACAAATGGTTGTAAATGCTTCTCTGGGATCCCCTTTGTTCAGAAATAGCAGACATATATGACTTTGGCGTTGCTTTCTGGTAATTAGAAGGCCGCTAAATGCTGCTGCACATCACACGTGTATTATGGCTAGCAGTGAAGGGGTTTATTAGGTAGTTTGTAGGGAGCTTGCAGGGTTAATTTTAGCTTTAGTGTATAGATCAGCCTCCCACCTGACACATCAGACCCCCTGATCCCTCCCAAACAGCTCCCTTCCCTCCCCCACCCCACAATTGTCCCCGACATCTTAAGTACTGGCAGAAAGTCTGCCAGTACTAAAATAAAAGGTTTTTAAAAAAAAATATTTATTTTTTTAGCATATTTACATATGCTGTGGTGTAGCATCCCCCCCTTAGCCCCCAACCTCCCTGATCCCCCCCAAAACAGCTCTCTAACCCTCCCCATCTGCCTTATTGGTGGCCATCTTGGGTACTGGCCGCTGTCTGCTATTATTTCACAGTCAAAAAAGTGTTGTTTTTTTTAAATGTATATTACTGTTACACCAGATATGAGTGGTGGCACTGGGCAAGTGGGCACAGTATACACTGTGAGCCTGACACACACGCTGGCAGGCAGGCAACTGCAATTAGATTTCACAGGAAAAAAAAAAAAAGCAGACTGATGTTCTAGCCCTAAAAAGGGCTTTTTGGAGTGCTGTCCTTACAGCAGAGATCAGATGAGTCCTTCAAGACTGTAGTGGACACGGAATACACTAGCCTAGCTATCGATTTCCATAATAAATCAGCAGCAGCTACACTGTCGCTCCTCTCACTAAGGATGCAGCTTCCAAATGAATCTAAAATGGATGCTGTCCAGGAGGTGGGAGGGTCTGGGAGGGAGTGTCTGCCGCTGATTGGCTGTAATGTGTCTGCTGACTGTGAGGTACAGGGTCAAAGTTCACTCAATGATGACGAATAGGGGGCAGATTGAACATCGCATATGTTCGCCCGCCGTGGTGAACACGAACATGCTATGTTCGCCGGGAACTATTCGCCGGCGAACTATTCGTGACATCACTAGTTACTTATAGTCAAAACATTTGTTGTGTTGTATACAATAAAAATATATATTCCTTTAAAAATTATAAATTTAATTGCCATCACTTATTTTTTAAAATAAAAGAATTATCTTAAAACTCAGGATTTTTATTTTATCAATTTGATTTTTATTTATTTATTTTTTTATATTTTTATCCCAATATAATTTTTATTTTTTTATTTTTATCTATTGAAAAATATAGATATAAATGTTTAAATAAAAAATAATTTTATCTATATTTTATATTCAAAACAGTTACCTTTGTATATTTCAAGAAATAATTTAAGAATATTTTAATGCTCATTTTTTTTTACATTGTAATTTTTTTTAATCTGTTCTAAACATTCTATGTAGTAAATATTGAAATGATATTGATCTTTTTATTTAGGTAAGCTATCCATATTTTCAATTGATAAAAACAATTTATAATTCCTAATATTCCGAGTTACCTCATGTAAAATATGTGCTATCTTATATAGAAATATAGATATTTCATACAAGAAGCATACAGCCAATATCAAAACAAATCAGAATATTAAAAATATAGAATTGTGTCTTGTGTATTAATTATATACATTCACAAAAAGGTGATACAAAATGTTAACATATTATGAAAATTTTATTACTATAATATTTTTCAGATTGTTATAATACTGGATTCCTTTTATATGTTTTTCATAAGTTATAAAAACATGTTACTGTACTTATAAATATAAATAATACAATATAACTGTTTATCGACTAAACATTGAAAACAATGAATCAAACATGTATATATTTAATGTTGATCTCTAACACACACTATAATCGGAAAAATTACATTTATAAAATCAAAATATTAATCTCAAATTAATTCTGAGGCTGGACCTTCATCATCAGTATATCTGAACCCACAATACAGATTGTCGGGAGCAGGAAAATGTTCTCTGATTTTATTCACAAGACGGTATGGGAACTCTCACTCTTCGTCCAAGATATCCATGAATCTTGTTCACAAACCATCTGTAAGCCACTTTTCTATAACCACTATAATTGGATAATAAATATTAAAAATAAAATAAAAAATTAATTCAATTTATATTACTAATAAAATTTTCTCTATCAAGGTAAGTAAGGAAATGTTTAATAAATGCAGAGTGTGGAAGAGTTTAGAATGAAAGTATTGTGGGGTTATATGAGACAGAGGCAGAAAGTGTCATTCAAAAAACAAATTCAGTTAAAATTAACGGTACCTAAAAAAAAATATATTTTACTTTTATATTTGATTTTTGTATTAACAAAATAATTCACTAATATGTGATCCTTTTTAATGACATTTTCCTCCTCCAATTTCTAAACAAACTCATTAATTTAAAGGGTCAGTCAGCACCAACATTTTTGTGGTTTTTAAAAATAAACAATACCTTTATTAGCCATTCACTATTTTTGCATAACCAACACTGTTATATTAAGATACTATGGCCTAGATTTGGAGTTCGGCGGTAGCCGTCAAAACCAGCGTTAGAGGCTCCTAACGCTGGTTTTGGCCGCCCGCTGGTATTTGGAGTCAGTGATTAAAGGGTCTAACGCTCACTTTTCAGCCGCGACTTTTCCATACCGCAGATCCCCCTACGCCATTTGCGTATCCTATCTTTTCAATGGGATCTTCCTAACGCCGGTATTTAGAGTCGTTTCTGAAGTGAGCGTTAGAGCTCTAACGACAAAACTCCAGCCGCCTGAAAATAGCAGGAGTTAAGAGCTTTCTGGCTAACGCCGGTTCATAAAGCTCTTAACTACTGTACCCTAAAGTACACTAACACCCATAAACTACCTATGTACCCCTAAACCGAGCTCCCCCCACATCGCCGCCACTCGATTAAAATATTTTAACCCCTAATCTGCCGACCGCCACCTACGCTATACTTATGTACCCCTAATCTGCTGCCCCTAACCCCGCCGACCCCTGTATTACATTTATTAACCCCTAACCTGCCCCCCACAACGTCGCCGCCAGCTACTTAAAATAATTAACCCCTAATCTTCCGACCGCAAAGCGCCGCCACCTACGTTATCCCTATGTACCCCTAATCTGCTGCCCCTAACACCGCTGACCCCTGTATTATATTTATTAACCCCTAATCTGCCCCCCTCAACGTCGCCGACACCTGCCTACACTTATTAACCCCTAATCTGCCGAGCGGACCGCACCGCTACTATAATAAAGTTATTAACCCCTAACCCGCCTCACTAACCCTATCATAAATAGTATTAACCCCTAATCTGCCCTCCCTAACATCGCCGACACCTACCTTCAATTATTAACCCCTAATCTGATGACCGGAGCTCATCGCTACTATAATAAATGGATTAACCCCTAAAGCTAAGTCTAACCCTAACACTAACACCCCCCTAACTTAAATATAATTTACATCTAACGAAATAAATTAACTCTTATTAAATAACTTATTCCTATTTAAAGCTAAATACTTACCTGTAAAATAAATCCTAATATAGCTACAATATAAATTATAATTATATTATAGCTATTTTAGGATTAATATTTATTTTACAGGCAACTTTGTAATTATTTTAACCAGGTACAATAGCTATTAAATAGTTAAGAACTATTTAATAGTTACCTAGTTAAAATAATAACAAATTTACCTGTAAAATAAATCCTAACCTAAGATATAATTAAACCTAACACTACCCTATCAATAAATTAATTAAATAAACTACCTACAATTACCTACAATTAACCTAACACTACACTATCAATAAATTAATTAAACACAATTCCTACAAATAAATACAATTAAATAAACTAGCTAAAGTACAAAAAATAAAAAAGAACTAAGTTGCAAAAAATAAAAAAATATTTACAAACATCACAAAAATATTACAACAATTTTAAACTAATTACACCTACTCTAAGCCCCCTAATAAAATAACAAAGCCCCCCAAAATAAAAAATTCCCTACCCTATTCTAAATTAAAAAAGTTACAATCTCTTTTACCTTACCAGCCCTGAACAGGGCCCTTTGCGGGGCATGCCCCAAGAATTTCAGCTCTTTTGCCTGTAAAAAAAAACATACCATACCCCCCCCCCAACATTACAACCCACCACCCACATACCCCTAATCTAACCCAAACCCCCCTTAAATAAACCTAACACTAAGCCCCTGAAGATCTTCCTACCTTGTCTTCACCATCCAGGTATCACCGATCCGTCCTGGCTCCAACATCTTCATCCAACCCAAGCGGGGGTTGGCGATCCATCATCCGGTGGCTGAAGAGGTCCAGAAGAGGCTCCAAAGTCTTCCTCCTATCCGGCAAGAAGAGGACATCCGGACCGGCAAACATCTTCTCCAAGCGGCATCTTCGATCTTCTTCCATCCGGTGCGGAGCGGGTCCATCTTGAAGCAGGCGACGCGGATCCATCCTCTTCTTCCGTTGTCTCCCGACGAATGACGGTTCCTTTAAGGGACGTCATCCAAGATGGCGTCCCTCGAATTCCGATTGGCTGATAGGATTCTATCAGCCAATCGGAATTAAGGTAGGAATTTTCTGATTGGCTGATGGAATCAGCCAATCAGAATCAAGTTCAATCCGATTGGCTGATCCAATCAGCCAATCAGATTGAGCTCGCATTCTATTGGCTGATCGGAACAGCCAATAGAATGCAAGCTCAATCTGATTGGCTGATTGGATCAGCCAATCGGATTGAACTTGATTCTGATTGGCTGATTCCATCAGCCAATCAGAAAATTCCTACCTTAATTCCGATTGGCTGATAGAATCCTATCAGCCAATCGGAATTCGAGGGACGCCATCTTGGATGACGTCCCTTAAAGGAACCGTCATTCGTCGGGAGACAACGGAAGAAGAGGATGGATCCGCGTCGCCTGCTTCAAGATGGACCCGCTCCGCACCGGATGGAAGAAGATCGAAGATGCCGCTTGAAGAAGATGTTTGCCGGTCCGGATGTCCTCTTCTTGCCGGATAGGAGGAAGACTTTGGAGCCTCTTCTGGACCTCTTCAGCCACCGGATGATGGATCGCCAACCCCCGCTTGGGTTGGATGAAGATGTTGGAGCCAGGACGGATCGGTGATACCTGGATGGTGAAGACAAGGTAGGAAGATCTTCAGGGGCGTAGTGTTAGGTTTATTTAAGGGGGGTTTGGGTTAGATTAGGGGTATGTGGGTGGTGGGTTGTAATGTTGGGGGGGGGGTATGGTATGTTTTTTTTTACAGGCAAAAGAGCTGAAATTCTTGGGGCATGCCCCGCAAAGGGCCCTGTTCAGGGCTGGTAAGGTAAAAGAGCTTGTAACTTTTTTAATTTAGAATAGGGTCGGGAATTTTTTATTTTGGGGGGCTTTGTTATTTTATTAGGGGGCTTAGAGTAGGTGTAATTAGTTTAAAATTGTTGTAATATTTTTGTGATGTTTGTAAATATTTTTTTATTTTTTGTAACTTAGTTCTTTTTTATTTTTTGTACTTTAGCTAGTTTATTTAATTGTATTTATTTGTAGGAATTGTGTTTAATTAATTTATTGATAGTGTAGTGTTAGGTTAATTGTAGGTAATTGTAGGTAGTTTATTTAATTAATTTATTGATAGGGTAGTGTTAGGTTTAATTATATCTTAGGTTAGGATTTATTTTACAGGTAAATTTGTTATTATTTTAACTAGGTAACTATTAAATAGTTCTTAACTATTTAATAGCTATTGTACCTGGTTAAAATAATTACAAAGTTGCCTGTAAAATAAATATTAATCCTAAAATAGCTATAATATAATTATAATTTATATTGTAGCTATATTAGGATTTATTTTACAGGTAAGTATTTAGCTTTAAATAGGAATAAGTTATTTAATAAGAGTTAATTTATTTCGTTTGATGTAAATTATATTTAAGTTAGGGGGGTGTTAGTGTTAGGGTTAGACTTAGCTTTAGGGGTTAATACATTTATTAGAATAGCGGTGAGGTCCGCTCGGCAGATTAGGGGTTAATAATTGAAGGTAGGTGTCGGCGATGTTAGGGAGGGCAGATTAGGGGTTAATAAATATAATATAGGGGTCGGCGATGTTAGGGCAGCAGATTAGGGGTACATAGGGATAACGTAGGTTGCGGCGGTTTACGGAGCGGCAGATTAGGGGTTAAAAATAATATGCAGGGGTCAGCGATAGCGGGGGCGGCAGAATAGGGGTTAATAAGTGTAAGGTTAGGGGTTTTTAGACTCGAGGTACATGTTAGAGTGTTAGGTGCAGACGTAGGAAGTGTTTCCCCATAGGAAACAATGGGGCTGCGTTAGGAGCTGAACGCTGCTTTTTTGCAGGTGTTAGGTTTTTTTTCAGCTCAAACAGTCCCATTGTTTCCTATGGGAGAATCGTGCACGAGCATGTTTTTGAGGCTGGCCGCGTCCGTAAGCAACTCTGGTATCGAGAGTTGCATTTGCGGTAAAAATTCTCTACGCTCCTTTTTTGGAGCCTAACGCAGCATTTGTTTGAACTCTCGATACCAGAGTTAAATTTATGGTGCGGCCAGAAAAAAGCCCGCGGAGCGTTAACAGCCCTTCTACCGCCAAACTCCAAATCTAGGCCTATGTAACTCTTTGATTATCATAATTATAGTTATCTAATAATCTTCTGAAAGACCCCAGATCACATGACATTTTATTTAGTATCTATTGAATTTTAATATAGCCGATTAGTGTAGTGTGTGTAAAATTTCACGGCCGTGAACACAAATTTATCTTTATGGTTTACATGAACTAGCTCTACCCTGTTGTGAAAAGCAAATAAAAATCATGTGATAAGAGGTGGCCTTCAAAGGCTTATAAATTATCTTATGAGCCTTCCTATGGTTTAGCTTTCAAGTGAGAATACCAAAAGAACAAATACATTTTTTTTTATAAAAGTAATTTTGAAATTTCTTTAAAATTACATGCCCTATTTCAATCATGATTTTTTTAAAAATTGACTGTCCTTTTAAGTATACCTCTTACAGCGTCCAATTTAAAATATTCAAATAGATATAACATTTTATAAAAGCACACTGTTATAATAGTTCATCTATTACACCAACCACATTTAAATTGAATTATTAAGTAATTTTAAATATTAAAAGATTATAGATCTATTTTTTAATATCATCAATGTATAGATTCTAAAATCTCCCAAAAAATAATTTTAAATAGAATAATTTTGAAATTAAAACACACACACATATATATATATATATATATCTATATATATACATTGATATATGAATATATATATATATATATATATATATATATATATATATATATATATATATATATAAATCTCAATATAAAAGTTACATGTCTATATTTTATTTTAGTTGATTTACTGAACATTATTGGCATTATGAAACTTAGATACTATATTAAAGTTATACTCAGAGCAAAATATTTAGAGTGTAAATCGATGAAAACATGTATGAAATTGGCATAGAACTGGGTAACATTCCTATTGATCCATATGTGGTTTCCTGTGATTGAACTTTTCTCGAGCTAAATCTATATATATATTTAAAAAAAAATAATTAATGGAACATTAAATTTCATAAAAAAAATAATTGAATAATAATAAGTTCAAACCTTTCTCTCATCTGCCCATGTCTGCTCTGGGGATTAGAATAATATCTTAAACCAAAACCATAGAATTCCTCTAGTAATTCTCTGCTGGCCAAATCTACAGAAACATACTGTTGAGAGGATTTGCAACTAGATTCATCTTCTAGTTGATCCATTACTTGTGTAATTTCATGGCAACAAAGCTTTTAATATGAGTTGGCATGATTTTGCAGTGCCCGCATGTACACCATTGAGTGTTTCCTATTCTTTGATTCTCTGTAGGTGTGCCAATTTCAGATGCTGAATCTGTATTATGAGTAAAATTATGTTCTCTGGTGGCCTTATTGGATACCAACTATGTGACATACATGTATTACCCATATAGGTAGCGTGCCTGTTACGCCTCCTTTCATTCATCTCTTCTCTCTTTCAAAAAATATAAAATATAATTTAAACATCACATTATTAAATTAAATTTGATTAGAATTTAAATTATATAATATGTTGGCACTAAATTTAAAAAAAAAAAATATTTCTAAAAAACAATTACCCAAGATATAAATTTTGAAAATATGTAAATGAACAATATATTACTCTGATTTTTGGTCATAACCAAATATTAGAATTACGATTAAAACAGAATACAGTCATTTGGATATAGATACGTAGGATCTTAAAATGCTTTTTGTCACACCAATATAATTGATATATAAGGGAAGATTTATCAAGCTTATAAAACTTGCGTGATGAAACTTGTTTCTGACAAGACTTTAATGATCATATAAACACAAGATGTGAATCAGTGGTATAAAGGATGCTGCGCCATAACCATGACCACCTGCTATGAGTAGACAGACTACTAACTAAATAAACTCAATCTACTATGATAATTTTTTTTAAAAATCAAAGCTAGCGGTCAATTATCCGCAAATATGCAGTCGGTGGTATTGCGACAGCAGCTCATGGGAAATAATGTTGCAATTAACAATTCCTAGAGATTATGCTGTCAGCATTTATTGCTGTGCAGCGGACAAGATACGCATTATCCGATTATTTCTGATCATAAAATGATAAAATGGACACATAATCTTTGTAAAAATTGAAACATCATTTAAACTTGTAGGATGAAAATTACAACATGGATAAAAAATATTCGCTTTAGTCTAAGTCGAATAAATATATAAACTATTCAAAATCATTCAAAAATATACAATATTAAATAAATTGTAATAAATTATGAAATATTAATCTTTGGATTTATACTTACCATAATTTCTACGTCTTCTATATCTAAGTCATACAATGTACGCCGTTGATTAGATTCTTGGTTAGCCATTTTACTTAACAGATTAAAATTTAAAAAATATTATACATTTTTTAAATTACAAATTTTTTATTTCATCATTAACTAATTGAAAAATAAAACTTACTAATAGTAGAATTGACTGTGCAAGACATTTATAATATTTTAACTTATGCTGTTAATACCAATAATACAAATGTATTATTTATTGTAGTGAATACTAAATTGTTCTTATAAACATATCACAAAATATTTACTATTTTTCTATATAAAAATTATAAAATTACACTTGTACACAATCTAAACATAAACATAAAACAATATTTTTGAAATTATTTATGACACATCAATATTTACTGATTACAATTCGACCTTTAATTTTAATAATATTATTACTACTGTATCCAAAAAAAAATAATAAAAAAATATATATATATATATATATATATATATATATATATATATATAAATATATATACATGGGGCGGAGCCAACTGCCAAGCAGATCAGTCGCACTGGAGAGGAGCTCCTCATATTTTGCTGCATATAACTGCAATTTCTGCAGACACCTAATCTAAAAAGAGCTTAAAAATCATCCAGAAGTGGTGGACAATCGTATATTGAAGCCTCAGAAGCTAACTTGAGCTGCGAGAATAACTTGGAGGCGAAGTGCTTAGGCTGAGGCCTCCATTCACGTTGTCATTACCCTTCCTTCTGTCTCACTGGGGTTGAACGGTGGCGATTCAGCTGCAAAGCAGAGTACACCCTAGCTATTTTACCCTATTCGACTATGGAGGGGGACTGCCAAATACAAATCCAAGAGCTCCTCATAAAACTAACCCTGCAAATACAAGATAACTTTACCGCACTCGCACAGGTCTTGAGGGACTCATGCGCCCAAAGAGTTAACAGTATACCTAAGATGGCAGATGGAGGAGATTTTGTTTTGCAATATCCGGAGTCACTGAACATTACAAGTACCTCATCTCCCATAATAGATGAGAATCGGAGCTGTATATTGCAGAGTGGCAAGATCGAAGTTCCACTACAATCTCCTTTACCTAAATGGGAAGCTGATACTCCCTCTGCCACCGCTGGATATGGCACGCTACAGAATAGCCCTCACACAGCATTCTTCATAGCCGGAACTCGGGGAGGGGTGGCCGACCTTCAGATTTGCGGTGATAATATTGCCTTTTCAGAGAGCGGAGGTAATCAGTCTTTAGCAAGGCAATGGAGTAGCTCCCGACAACATCCAGCAGACAAGGAGAGACAATGGACTATAGGGTATGAGACGCATGTTTGTTCAGACCCAGTGACATGCGGTAACCCTAGTCGACAGAATTCACATGTCCAGGGGGAGTATCTTTCCCGTTTGGTCCAGAACTTACTTCAGCCCTGTAGTTGGCTGATTACGACCCAGTTTGTCACTTCTGGCATGGGTTGAACAGTATCTAACTCCGGGACTTCCCATGACATATAGCTGGGATAGAACTTCATTTGCTTGTATTTTCATTGTGCCTAGCTCTAGTTTTTGTTTTTATTTTAGTACACATACCCTCTAGACAATCTAATTATTAGAAACAGTTATGCTCTCGCAGTTTGGATATTGTTTAATATAGATTAGCATTTTAGGTCCTGTTGGGTTTTCATTATATATATTTTAACTGCAGTTGGTGCTGAGTCCTACTCTACTTTGATCATTTGTCGCCTACATCTCCCTCAGCCAGCGAGGGAGGTGGGGATACGGGCTAGCTCCCAATAATAACATCATATAGTACAGCTGATTGTGTCATGATGCCCTAATACTTATTATGTTGGCCGCAGGTTTTCTTCTTGCTCATGTTGCTCTGATAACTGAGAGGTCAAAGGGCAGAGAATATATGGTTGAGGAAACTTGCTGTTTGATATTTTTGTATTGTTCTCTTTCCATGTGCCCAGATTTTTATTTACTTCTATGAATATTAGGTAGTCTAAGTATTTTTTAATATACTAAAAATAGTTTTGTCCTGGTTGCATTGGCTACAGCAGTAAGTTATTATATATCTAGGTGATAACATCTCATCAGCTCATTAATAAGAGTTTCATAGCTTCCTCAAGGCAATGCTTTCTTACTCTATGAAGAGAAATGTCCTTAAAACTATTATTGTTTTGTATTTTCCTGGGTAGGTCCTTACCAGACATAGAGGCAGGATCAACTTATTGTTTACTAATGACAACTGTTAAGGTCATGCTATATAATTTGAACTAGTTGCACTTTGTTAAAACGTAGACATATAGCTGGGATAACCTTTGTAATCCTAGTTCTTTTTGTGGCATCACATGGCTTGTACCCGCTAGGAGTCTTAGCTTGTATATAGTTGCCATACCCCATAAATCCTGATATTGTAGGTTTGTAGTTTCAGACACAGTACCACCTCATCACTAGAGCACATCATTTGTCTTTATTTGGCTCCTCTACTCCCTTTCCCGCCGGTACTGGTTGCCTGCGGGTCATACCCCTACTCCCTTTTCCCTCATCGCCTGCAGGTGGCATCTCCCCAGGAGAGGAGCTCATCTGGAAGCCCCCTATATCTCATCTCATACCATATATTATATAATTTGTTTCATATCACATATTGCATACAACCTAGTACCCCTCTTTGAGAATACCTGCTCCAGAATATAATCTTATTCTTTCTATACACAAAAGCCCAGGGACTTTTATCAGGTTTATATGTAAGTATACTTATAGAGTTTAGATATAATGATAACAGCCCAGGAAACTCCTTAGCTCTAATATAGCTTATGGCTCTCCCCCCCCCCGCCCTTTAGGTGGACAAATAAGCGGTATTTACCCACTATTGATATTGTACTGTCATAAGTTGCTCTTATCTTCCTGTCTACAAAGAAAATGAGGCAATTTGCCCTCCAATTACGTGCATCTAGTAGGAGCAACTCGTTATGACTCCCTATAATTTGTAAATTTTCAGCTAATAAATACACCTCTTTTATAACTAACATATCATTCTATAAGAAGTCTAAGTTTTTCAGGCTGTTCAAGTTCTATCACTTTCTTATGCGTTTATATAGGTAACAAAAAGAAAAAAAGAGGTAATGCTTGATTATATGTATCCGATTTTGTATTCACATACAATGTCCTTTATATTCTTTATATTTTTTTTTTGGGTGAGAAGCATATATGATATCTGAATTAGGATTTCTTTATTCTTCTATATGTAAAGGTTTCATTGTCCAATGGATAAACAGTGTCTTGTATGCAAAACTTACCAAAGTGATGCAAAATGTACATTATGTTTATGCTCTTACTCGTTCTTGAATTACCTCAATAAAATTTTTTGATATACATACTATTAAAATATATCAAAAGAAGGGTTGTAAAAATATAATATTCAGCAGACATATATATATATATATATATATATATATATATATATATATTTAAAAAAAAATATATATATATATATTTAAAAATGTAAATATATATATATATTTAAAAAAAAAAATATATATATATATATATATATATATATCCTTTTATATATATATTTATACATTGATATATATATATATATATATATATATAAATAACTATATCTTAATATATATATATATATATATATATACACATAGAGAGAGAGATATAAATAGATAGATTTATTTTTTATTTTTTAAATATATGTTGCCAAATGTTGATAAACCCAGGCACCACTTCACAGCCCCTCCTAAACCAGGGTCCTACACTATATTTAAACGAAAGATAAAAACTTAAACAAACTTTCATGACTATTTAAAACAATGTAGATTATAATAAATTATTATTTTTTTTGTTGGAAATACAATTCAAATTTGTTGTATAGGTATACTTCATTCATAAAGAGATTCGCTTTATATAATAAATTCTAAAGCAATTGAAGGCTTCACTTGTAATAGTTTATAGTTACAGTCCATTTAAAAAAAAATCATGCATCAGATATGGAATTTAATTTTACAAAATTGTCAAATTGAATTATATCAACACATACCTATTTCTCTATGTATTTTTTATTTTTTTAAGAGAATTTTTTAATTTCATATGATAGTTGTTAAACCCATGGAGGCCGCCTCTTAGCGCATGGCTTTTTGAGAGTTTTTCAACAGTAATGGGTGTTAATTCATGTGTTTTAAATAGATAACACCATGCTCACACATGTGGAGTTCCTAGGAGTCCACAACATTCAAGTCTGTCAAATAAACTTAAATTAGGGCCAGTTGGCAAAAGATTAGATACAAGATAATCTAAAAAGATAAAAAGTGTATTAAAGGGAAAGCCTAGACCGTAATGTAAATTGCTTAAAAGCATAGATAATAACTTTATTACACATTACCTAAATGTTGAAAAACAAACACAATTAAATAAATAAAATAATTTCCTCTTCGATTAAATTGTAAGAAAGCCTCTGAAAAATTCCCCTAATTTTATTTATTTGGACAGACATTCATTTTATACAATCAAGGCTGGCTTCCTGGAACTCAACTTGCGTGAGCACAGTATTCTCTATATGACATACACAAACTAACACCCTCTAGTATTGATAAAGTGTCAAACTGCCCTGAGAGAGGTGGCGAGTGCGACCTTGAAGGGTTGTGAAATTATCATAATACTCATCATAAATTTAGCTTTCAAATAATAATAAACATGCAGAGTCTCTACGCCTCTTTATCTTTGCTGTTTCAGATAAAAATTTCAGAGAAGTGTTGTTTCTATTATTTTAATGGACATTCAAAACAAAGTTTCATTATTCATATATGGCATGTCATTTAAAAAAAATACTTCCATCAATTTTTTCTTTGTTCACGTTGTATTCTTAGTTGAAAGATAAATCTAGGAGGTTCATATGCTATTCTGTTGTAGACTGTTCCTTTAATATGGGAGAGCACAGGCTATCAGCAAAATTTTCATGTGTCAAAATTTTGCACTACCACATATAAACACCCATACAAAATGTATTAACCCAAAATTAAATATCTAATAGTCTTGAATGTAATTGTTAAAATTATCTAAAAAATGACGCTATAAAACATCGAGAAAATGCATATGTGTGACAACAGAGACACAAAATGCTATGCTGTATTGCAAATCATTCCCCTCCTGTTATTATATTATTATATTATAAATAGCATACCCATCATCATATACCACTGTTTAATTTTTTTTGGACAGGATGAACATCTGTGACTCCCTGTCAGTGATTGTGATTTATTTTGATTTTTTTTACAAATAGTATATATAGTATAGATATGATACTATTTGTAAACAACTGCTTTAAAGTCAAAATCACTGACAGGGAGTGACAGATGTTCAACCTGTAAAAAATAAATAAAAAATAGTGGTATATGATGATGGGTATGCTATTTATAATCAACAGGAGATGAATGATTTGTAATACAGCATAGCATTTTGTGTCTCTGTTGTCACACATATGCATTATGAATATAGAGAGAAAGAGGCAAGATTAATAATACTTATAAATATTAGTATAAATATAAACATTAACAATGCAAAATCAAAATAAAGTGAAATTCAGAATCAACATGTAAAAAAAATAATAATATAGCTTGTGTAGTAAAACAATAATAATATCAACATAATGCTCAGTAAGATACCAAAAATTTATATTAGATTGTTATCGATATGAAAATATGACAATCGTGGAAGCAGATTAAAAATGCTTGTAAGCTTAGTGTTATGTTAAAATTAGAATAACTAACGCCGGTATCACTTGATCACACAATACAAATGAAATATTCCAATCGAATATATTTTTTTATTTTTTATTTTACAAATTGAATATAAGTTTGTAATGTTAAGAGAAAGGTACACTTTTCTATATACTTACAATAGATATTGCCTGTACACTAAATAAATAGATCTGTGTGCAAATTGCAAAGAGATTTTAGTTCCGTTTTTCATATTCCTCATAAGGTGTGCATGCACGAAAACAACGAAAGCGCGATTCTGATTTTTCATCCGTGATCTAATTTTGATTGGAGCGTTTCAATGGACAGAGTTTATGATGTACAGGGAGTGCAGAATTATTAGGAAAGTTGTATTTTTGAGAATTAATTTTATTATTGAACAACAACCATGTTCTCAATGAACCCAAAAAACTCATTAATATCAAAGCTGAATAGTTTTGGGAGTAGTTTTTAGTTTGTTTTTAGTTATAGCTATTTTAGGGGGATATCTGTGTGTGCAGGTGACTATTACTGTGCATAATTATTAAGCAACTTAACAAAAAACAAATATATACCCATTTCAATTATTTATTTTTACCAGTGAAACCAATATAACATCTCAACATTCACAAATATACATTTCTGACATTCAAAAACAAAATAAAAACAAATCAGTGACCAATATAGCCACCTTTCTTTGCAAGGACACTCAAAAGCCTGCCATCCATGGATTCTGTCAGTGTTTTGATCTGTTCACCATCAACATTGCGTGCAGCAGCAACCACAGCCTCCCAGACACTGTTCAGAGAGGTGTACTGTTTTCCCTCCTTGTAAATCTCACATTTGATGATGGACCACAGGTTCTCAATGGGGTTCAGATCAGGTGAACAAGGAGGCCATGTCATTAGATTTTCTTCTTTTATACCCTTTCTTGCCAGCCACGCTGTGGAGTACTTGGACGCGTGTGATGGAGCATTGTCCTGCATGAAAATCATGTTTTTCTTGAAGGATGCAGACTTCTTCCTGTACCACTGCTTGAAGAAGGTGTCTTCCAGAAACTGGCAGTAGGACTGGGAGTTGAGCTTGACTCCATCCTCAACCCGAAAAGGCCCCACAAGCTCATCTTTGATGATACCAGCCCAAACCAGTACTCCACCTCCACCTTGCTGGCATCTGAGTCGGACTGGAGCTCTCTGTTCTTTACCAATCCAGCCACGGGCCCATCCATCTGGCCCATCAAGACTCACTCTCATTTCATCAGTCCATAAAACCTTAGAAAAATTAGTCTTGAGATATTTCTTGGCCCAGTCTTGACGTTTCAGCTTGTGTGTCTTGTTCAGTGGTGGTCGTCTTTCAGCCTTTCTTACCTTGGCCATGTCTCTGAGTATTGCACACCTTGTGCTTTTGGGCACTCCAGTGATGTTGCAGCTCTGAAATATGGCCAAACTGGTGGCAAGTGGCATCTTGGCAGCTGCACGCTTGACTTTTCTCAGTTCATGGGCAGTTATTTTGCACCTTGGTTTTTCCACACGCTTCTTGTGACCCTGTTGACTATTTTGAATGAAACGCTTGATTGTTCGATGATCACGCTTCAGAAGCTTTGCAATTTTAAGAGTGCTGCATCCCTCTGCAAGATATCTCACTATTTTTGACTTTTCTGAGCCTGTCAAGTCCTTCTTTTGACCCATTTTGCCAAAGGAAAGGAAGTTGCCTAATAATTATGCACACCTGATATAGGGTGTTGATGTCATTAGACCACACCCCTTCTCATTACAGAGATGCACATCACCTAATATGCTTAATTGGTAGTAGGCTTTCGAGCCTATACAGCTTGGAGTAAGACAACATGCATAAAGATGATGTGGTCAAAATACTCATTTGCCTAATAATTCTGCACTCCCTGTAGTTAATAGGTCGGAGCTGGTCGGCCATTTATAACGAATATAAACAGAGTTTGGCTAGGAATAACTCTCACCTAGATTATGAGTCTTGCGTTAGCCTTAAAAAGCAGCGTTGAGAAGTCCCAACACTGCTTTTTTCCTAACGCTGGTATTACGAGTCTTGAAATGACAGGTGTACCGCTCACTTTTTTGGCCAGACTCGAAAATACCGCAAATCCACTTACATCAATTGCGTATCCTATATTTTCAATGGGACTTGCATAATGCCGGTATTACGAGTCTGCAAAAAAGTGAGCGGTACAGTCTCCCCTGTCAAGACTGGTACCGTATTTAAAAGTCAGTAGTTAAGAGTTTTATGGGCTAACGCCATAGTATAAAGCTCTTAACTAAAGTACCTAATCTGCCGAACTGGACATCGCCACCACTATAAAATATTTATTAACCCCTAAACCGCCGCCCTCCCACATCGCAAACACTAGTTAAATTTTATTAACCCCTAATCTGCCGTCCCTAACATAACCGACAACTACCTACATTTATTAACCCCTAATCTGCCATCCCCAACATCGCCACAACTATATTAAATGTATTAACCCCTAAATCTAAGTCTAACCCTAACACCACCCTAACTTAAATATAATTTAAATAAATCTAAATAAAATTACTATCATTCACTAAATGATTCCTATTTAAAACTAAATACTTACCTATAAAATAAACTCTAAGATAGCTACAATATAACTAATAGTTACATTGTAGCTATCTTAGGGTTTATTTTTATTTTACAGGCAAGTTTGTATTTATTTTAACTAGGTAAAATAGTTATTTAATAGTTATTAACAATTTAATAACTACCTAGTTAAAATAAATTCAAATTTACCTGTAAAATAAATCCTAACCTAAGTTACAATTATACCTAACACTACACTATAATTAAATTGATACCTAAACTAACTACAATTAAATACAATTTAATTTTTTTTTATCTAAAGTACAAAAAAACAAACACTAAATTACAGAATATAATAAAATAATTACAAGTTTTTTAAACTAATTACACCTAATCTAATCCCCCTAATAAAATAAAAAGCCCCCCCAAAATAATGAAAAACCCTACCCTATACTAAATTACAAATAGCCTTTTAAAGGGCCTTTTGCGGGGCATTGCCCCAAAGTAAAAAAAAAATACAATAACCCCCCCAACATTAAAACCCACCACCCACACACCCAGCCCTACTCTAAAACCCACCCAATCCCCCTTAATAAAACCTAACACTAACCCCTTGAAGATCACCCTACCTTGAGAAGTCTTCACCCAGCTGGGCCAAAGTCCTTAACGAGCCAGACGAAGTGGTCCTCCAGACAGGCAGAAGTCTTCATCGTCATCGAAGCAGGCCAGAAGAGGTCCTCCAGATGGGCAGAAGTCTTCATCCAGGCGGCATCTTCTATCTTCATCCATCCGGCGCAGAGCGGGTCCATCTTCAAGATGCTAAGATATGCTAGAGCTCAAATAGAATGGAATGAAGATCAGTGGAAAAGGTTATTATGGAGTGACGAATCCAAGTTTGAACATTTTGGGTCCAATTGTCATAAATATGTGAGAAGAAGAGTTGGAGAGAAATGGAAGAATGAGTGCTTGCGGCCTTCAGTGAAACATGGTGAAGGGTCTGTCCTGGTTTGGGGCTGCATTTCTGCCAAAAGTATAGACATGTTTTAATTCATCATGCCATTCCTTCTGGAAAGGGTCTGATTGGGAATGGTTTTATTTTTCAGCATGATAACGATCCCAAGCACATTGCTGATGAAGTGAAATCATATTTGGACAGAAAAAAAGCTGATAAAACACTGACAGTCATGAACTGGCCTCCACAGAGTCCAGACCTGAATATTATAGAGGCAGTATGCGATCACCTGGACAGAGAAATAAAAGACAACCTAAATCTAAAGAAGAACTCTGGGAAGTGCTGCGAGAAGCATGGTATAATATACCAGACGATTACTTCAGAAAACCTCAGGACAGTCTCCCCAAAAGAGTTTAAGATGTGCTTAGTGCCAAGGGAGGTCACACTAAATACTGACTTTTGCCTGAAGAAGCCATTTTGTTCTGAAAATTTAGTTTTTTATACTTTGTGTACATATTTCCTATATTTTCTGTCTGTATCTTAATAAAGAGAGCAAAAAATAATTATGGATAGTCACTAAAACTTTACTAAAACAACAAATCTAATATATATATATTTTTTATAGATTTAGTGTGAAGTGATGCGCTTAGCTCTCCCAACTAGCCAATCTCTATATACTATCTCCTTCCTAGATAGTTCTAAACTGGTATAAAAAACAACAATAAGGGTGGATGGTGCTAAAAAGCAATTGGGTAACTAGAGTATTACATTGTGGTTGAATGTAATAGTGAGGGATTATTCTCAAAACTCTCTTCTTGATTAAAACTATATAATGATTGTCACAATATCTTTTTCAACAAACTGATTTAAACTCTGTAGTTTAATCAAATCTAAAACACTTTTGAAAAATATTTGCTCTAATAGACCAACATATACAATAAATTCTTCAAGCTTTCATACTACAAACCAATCTAAAATCATATATATAACTGACTGTCAGCTTTAAAATCACTTCGTATAAAATACGTCTGATAGACATAGCATATCTCCTAAAATTCTTGCCTCAGTGACTGTTCCGTTTCTAAGCAATCTGCAAATACAGATCAATAGCGTTAAATGTAAAATATATTAGCAGTGATCAATGACAGCGGTATATCCTCATATATAATCAGCCTGCAGGCTGTTACGTTTTTCAGATAAGAACAGTCCTTTCTTTGTATGCTGTTTTCACAGACAATAGGTGCAGGTGCTTTTAAGTTGCATAATCAAGTCTCTGCTTCTATTAACAATAGGTGTAGGTGTTTTTTAAAAATTGCGTGATCTGGAACGATGTATTATACAGTTCAGAGTGTGATGAAATAGCAGTTCTTGTGAATTATGGGAGGTAGCTCCCTTGTGCTTAATCTACTTCAGCCTTTTGTGTTCAGATGATTTCTCAGCTGGAGAAGATCAGCCGGAAAAAGAAGCCAAAAGCAGGTGAGAATGTATATACATCTAAAGTTCCCTGCAGATGGCAGTTAAAGAGGTGATAAATCATCTGAACACAAAAGGCTGAAGTAGATTAAGCACAAGGGAGCTGCCTCCCATAATTCACAAGAACTGCTATTTCATCACACTCTGAACTGTATAATACATCGTTCCAGATCACGCAATTTTTAAAAAACACCTACACCTATTGTTAATAGAAGCAGAGACTTGATTACGCAACTTAAAAGCACCTGCACCTATTGCCTGTGAAAACAGCATACAAAGAAAGGACTGTTCTTATCTGAAAAACGTAACAGCCTGCAGGCTGATTATATATGAGGATATACCGCTGTCATTGATCACTGCTAATATATTTTACATTTAACGCTATTGATCTGTATTTGCAGATTGCTTAGAAACGGAACAGTCACTGAGGCAAGAATTTTAGGAGATATGTTATGTCTATCAGACGTATTTTATAAGAAGTGATTTTAAAGCTGACAGTCAGTTATATATATGATTTTAGATTGGTTTGTAGTATGAAACTTGAAGAATTTATTGTATATTTTGGTCTATTAGAGCAAATATTTTTCAAAAGTGTTGGTAATAAAATTTGTTATAGATTTGATTAAACTACAGAGTGGAAATCAGTTTGTTGAAAAAGATATTGTGACAATCATTATATAGTTTTAATCAAGAAGAGAGTTTTCAGAATAACCCCTCACTATTACATTCAACCACAATTTAATACTTTAGTTACCCAATTGCTTTTTAGCGCCATCCACCCTTATTGTTGTTTAATATATATATATATGTACTACTGCAGCTCAGGCTGATAAGAATCTGTCCGGCCTCCGTAAAAGCATGGTACACCTAACGCAGCACAACTTAATACAAGAAACCCAGTACACACTATTACAAAAAAAGCACATACATGACAATATGCCAACAAGGTCGCAGGAAGGCAATAACAGCTTGTGCTACTGATACAAACTAGAAGCAGCACAAAAAGATTGTGTTTTTAGATAAAAATGAATCTCTCTTATTCTTTATGTCTCCCCAATTTTCTCCTTTTTTCTTTTTCTTGTCTTTTTGCAGCACTCTGGCAAGTTGCACCACGGCAATAAGCTGACAGAGCATTACGTGAAAGAAAACTGACAAGCTAAGACCTTTATTAAATGTTAGCCATCCCCTAATTGATCCCCAATAAGAAATACAGTTAATTTACAAACGTTTGTCTAATTTGTAAAATTTATTTTTATTCTATGAGAGAATTCAAAGAGAGGGTATGTGGAGAAGTAAGTTCTCAGTTACGATTTTCACTTGTTATTTGTTTGTAAATAGGATTGATAAATGTCCATTCCAAATGACACATAGGGGCCGATTTATCAGGCTCTGTATGGAGCTTGATGCCCCTGTTTCAGCGCGAGCCTTCAGGCTCGCCGGAAACAGAAATAATGAAGCAGCGATCTGCTCCATAATTTGTCCACCTGCTCTGAGGCCGCAGACAGAAATCAACCCGATTGAATACGATTGGGCTGATTGACACCCCCTGCTAGCAGCCGATTGGCCGCAAATCTGCAGGAGGAAGCATTGCACAAGTAGTTCACAAGAACTGCTTGTGTAATGATAAATGCTGACAGCGTATGCTGTCGGCATTTATTGATGTGCGGCGGACATGATACGCTACATTGTATAAAATTGGCCCCATATTGTCAATTTCAAATACATTTCAAAGGAAGAAAGTTAGGTCCATTGTAAGTTAATCACCTAATGAACTCAATGTACACTGTATCAGCCTGGCAATAACCACTGCAGAAAATGGTCCATGTACAGGGAGGGATAAGGCAGCTACACTACAGAAAAAAGGGACAGGGAGGGATTAGCAGGCTATACTACAGAAAAGGGGTTGTTACAGAAAAAAAGGACAGGGAGGGATGGGGCAGCTGCACTACATAAAAGGGGTTGCTTCAGAAAATAAAGGGACAGTGAGGGTTGAGGCAGTGAGACTACAGAAAAGGGGTTGCTACAGAAAATAAAAGGGACAGGGAGGGATGGGGCTGCTACACTACAGAAAAAAGGGACAAGGTTGAATGGGGAAGCTACACTACAGTACAGGGGTTGATACATAAAAAAGGGACAGGGAGGCATGGAGCAGCTACACTACGGAAAAGGTGTTGCTACTGAAAAAAAGGGAAAGGGAGGGATGGGGCAACTGCGCTGCAGACAAAGAAAATGGACAGGGAGGGGTGGGCAGCTACACTACAGAAAAGGAGTTGCTACAGAAAAAAGGGACAGGGAGGGATAGGGCAGATACACTACAGAAAAGGGGTTGCAAGCAACAGAAAAAAAGGGTCAGGGAGGGATGGGGCAGCTACACTACAGAAAAGGGGTTGCTACAGAAAAAAAAGGGACAGGGAGGAATGGGGCAGCTACATTACAGAAAATGGGTTGCTACATAAAAAAGGGATAGGGAGGGATGGGGCAGCTAAACTGCAGAAAAGGGGTTGCTATAGAAAAAAAGGGAGAGGGAGAGATGGGGTAGCTACGCTACAGAGAATAGGCTGCTACAGAAAAAAAGGGACAGGGAGGACACTGCAGAAAAAAAGGACAGGGAGGGATGGGGCAGCTACACTAAAGAAAAAGGGTTGCTACATAAAGTCTTTAGTATGGAGAAACAATTTTTGAATTCTAGGTGTAAGGTACCATCTGGATAGTACTTTAAGGTTTTGTTCTATACATCTTGTTGATACTGATAACTTTGCTGTCCACTTAAAAATATTGTGCCATGTTTTGTCATCTATAGGATAACCTAATTCTGTTTGCCAATTTTGCACATAACTTGGAAGTTTAACCATATTATTCTGTAATAACTCATAAGACTTGCATAAAATATGTTTTTTACTTGATTGCGTACATCTTATACTCTCAAATTTTGTCAGCAGTCTTAAAACCTTATTTTTATCCTTTTTGCAATATACAAAATAATAAATCTGTGAGTAAGTATACTAATCTGCTAGTTAATTAAAACCTTTAATGAGTTTATCTTGTGTAAGAAGTTTCCCTTTATCTGTGATATCTATTATCTTAATAATGTTCAGTACCTTATTCTCTTTACATTTACCTTTAAGAAAAGTTTAATTCCCTACTAGAGGTAGCAAAGGGGACGGGATAGATGATAACTTTAACTTATCTTTTTTTAAAATTTGGTCCCATATCCAAAATATCTCAGAAATTATACTGAATTCTATGACCTTTTAAGATCTCTCTTTTGTGGTTAACCAACATTGGCTGCCGATAGACCTTTCCAAAATTAATTGGATCCATCTTTTCGACTACTTGTTCAGATGCCAGTCTAAAATTCGCTGAAGCATTATTGCTTGTCTATATTTATTTATGTTGGGTAATCCCAGTCCCCCCTTGTTTCTTTTCTTATGTAATGTATCTGAATTCACTCTCAGATATATTCTACCCAGATATAATTGTTAATAATCTTTTGTTGATTGGACAGAAATATTTTTGGGATTGGAATTGGGAGGGTTTGTAATTTATAAAGAATTTTAGGTCATATATTAATTTGTATTATATTTATCCTACCAATACATTAAATTATTTTGCTGAACCAAGACAATAGATAATTAGTTAGAACTTTCCTAGATTGTAATAATTATAATGATACATTTCAGTATTTATGCTTGCCAAATATATTCCTAGATATTTTAGAGCAATAACTTCTTTAAAGGGGAAATTTTTCGACATGAGACTTACTATAGCTCTATTCACATATATATTTAAGATTTCCGACTTATCAACATTTACCAAAAAGTTGGAGAATGCCCCAAAATCTCTGAATTCAATCAATAATTCCTCTATTGCGTACATTGCGTCAGACAAGGTTAGGAGGATGTTGTCTGCATATAAGGATAATTTATATTAATTATTCAATCATTTATTACCCTGTATCTTTGTATTCTGTCTGATATGAGCGGCCATTATTTCCATACACAGGATAAATAATGTTGGGGTTAGAGGACAACCCTGTCTTGTACTATTTGATACTTTAAATGTGTCGGAAATGTCCCCATTTATTTTTATCCGTACGGTGGATTATTGTACAGTGACATGACTCTACTAATTTTGTGTTGAAATCAAAAAAATCCAGGGGTTTTTCAATAAAAGATCAACTAATTTGGTCAAAAGCTTTATCTGCATCTGCAGATATGAAGAAGAGGGGAAGATTTTTGTGCATATTCAGTTAGATGAATGTTTTTTTTTATTGTATTATCTCTAACTTCTCTGTCTTTAACGAAGCCTACCTTTTTTTAAATCAAATCTTTATTAGACATCCAATTTGTTTACAGCAAGCAAAGGATGGCAAGGGTAACACATGCAGTACAGAACCAATATGCAAGACTTTACATTCAATAAACAAAAAAGCAAACAAATACAGGTTATATAATAGGTCTTATAATCAAAATAACAAATCAGAGCTGATACCCAATCTCAATAAAAGCAAACAAATGAATATTTTCCTGGATAAAGAATAAAAAACACAAAAACAAACAAAACAGAACACAAATAAACAACACCAAACCAAACAAAACCAAACAAAACTAAACAGAACAGAACAAAACAGAAAAAAAAAGGGAGGGCAACTCTCCCTACTCCCCCCCCCCAACCCACCTCTCTATAGTTTGCCACCCACATAGCAGGAAATTGGTTCAGTAAAGCCAGATCTGCAAAGCTTTTTGAACTAAGGAAGGGATTAAGAATATTTTTTTGCACAGGAAGGGGATAGGTTTTAATTACTGGCAGCCAGCTATATATAAATTTGGAAAAAAAATTCTGACGCTAAGCGTTTATAGAAAGATTCGAAAGTTATATGTAGTTTGATTTCTTTAGTAAAAGTACTCATTGAAGGAGCTACATAAGCTAGCCAATTCTTGATAATCAAGAACCTGGCCGTTAAGATGACAATTTATTTTAATATATTGCTTATACGGTTAGAAATAATTTTAGAATATATTTTTATGTCGACATTAAGTAAGGATATTGGTCATTAAATACTTACTATCTCTTTAGATTTACCTAATTTTGGGATAACTATAATCCTTGCTTCGAGCAGCTCCTTAGAGAATCTATCTCCTCTATCTTTAGAGTCAAATTGGCTTCCCAAATATGGTATTAGTTTTTCTCCAAAACTCTTACAGTATTTGACAGTAAAGACATCTGGCCAGGGGGATTTTCCTTCATTTCACTTTTCTATTACTTGTTGTATCTCCTGGTGCTGTATTGTTTCTTCTAATTTCAATCTATCTTGTTCTCTTACTTTATTCATTTTTAGATTCTTCAGATACCTCTCCAAAAGAACGTTGTATAAGTTTTCGTAATATTTTTTAAATTGATTTAGAAATACAGTATTATTTTTACAATACTTATTATTCTCCTTCTTTAATTTATATATGGTATTAGTAATTTCTTCTTTTTTTTTATCACCCTGGCTAATAATAATAATAATTGTCTATCTCTGTATAGTAACTCCTCTTGAGCTTTCTTTTTGTTAACATTAGATCAATACTATTGTAGACTTTTCCTTTTATGAATTCGGCCCAAATCCTGTCATTCCCCTGGTTTAACTTATGGGCTACATCTAAGTTTTGCTTCTTATAAATAATATACTCTAATTCTCTTTTTCTTTCCTTATTCTGAATGTTTTTCAGTTTTAGTAATTCTCCCCTGATCACACATTTATGTGCATCCCATAATAGTGGAGGTGAAATCTCATCTTTATTATTCAGGAGAAAATATTCATCAATTTTTTCCTCTATCTTTTCTTTCACTCCTTGCCTATCTAGTAACGCATAATCTAATCTCCATTGTGGGATACATCTATTTTGGTCCCCACACTTCAATTGTAGTCTTACTGGAGCATGGTCTGATCAAGCTATTGGGAGAATCTGTACCTCCTTAACCAAAGACAACCCCTTAATGTCTGTACACAGGTAATCCAATCTTGAATAAGACAGATAAGGGCTGTAAAAGAAAGTGTAGTCTCTTTTTTCAGGATTTAGGGTTCTTCATATATCATATAAAGCTAACTCTTTTAAGCTATTGTTCACTTGTTTGATAGTGGATTTGTAGGTAGTAGAGTTGTTCTTAGAGTTTTCCATCAATGGATTTAATGTCACATTAAAGTCTCCTCCCAAAACTAAAAACCTTTCTGGAGGTCTATAATCAGATTGATTATTTGTTTAAATATTTACTTGGACTATACACATTAAATATTGTAATTGATATACCTTGTATCAAACCCTGAATTCCCAGGAATATTCCCTCTCCATCTTTTACCTGATCGATCAGCTGGAAGTCTGATATTTTGTGAAGGAGAATATAGACTCCATTCCTCCTATCCTTGTCTTAAGCTGTAAAACAAGAAGTATATTTTTCATTAGTAAATTTAGGTTCTCTATTTCTTTTAAAATGGGTCTCTTGAATTAGAATGATATCCCCTTTTAACCTGTCCAAATCCCTAAGAGCCATAGAATGTTTCTGAGGGATATTCAGTCCCTTGGCATTAATCGTAATAACTTGTATTGTATTCATCAAAATATAGTGTTTGTAGTTTCCATATTTGGTTATACAGGGAGTGCAGAATTATTAGGCAAATGAGTATTTTGACCACATCATCCTCTATATGCATGTTGTCTTACTCCAAGCTGTATAGGCTCGAAAGCCTACTACCAATTAAGCATATTAGGTGATGTGCATCTCTGTAATAAGAAGGGGTGTGGGCTAATGACATCAACACCCTATATCAGGTGTGCATAATTATTAGGCAACTTCCTTTCCTTTGGCAAAATAGGTCAAAAGAAGGACTTGACAGGCTCAGAAAAGTAAAAAATAGTGAGATATCTTGCAGAGGGATGCAGCACTCTTAAAATTGCAAAGCTTCTGAAGCGTGATCATCGAACAATCAAGCGTTTCATTCAAAATAGTCAACAGGGTCGCAAGAAGCGTGTGGAAAAACCAAGGCGCAAAATAACTGCCCATGAACTGAGAAAAGTCAAGCGTGCAGCTGCCAAGATGCCACTTGCCACCAGTTTGGCCATATTTGCAACATCACTGGAGTGCCCAAAAGCACAAGGTGTGCAATACTCAGAGACATGGCCAAGGTAAGAAAGGCTGAAAGACGACCACCACTGAACAAGACACACAAGCTGAAATGTCAAGACTGGGCCAAGAAATATCTCAAGACTGATTTTTCTAAGGTTTTATGGACTGATGAAATGAGAGTGAGTCTTGATGGGCCAGATGGATGGGCCCGTGGCTGGATTGGTAAAGGGCAGAGAGCTCCAGTCCGACTCAGACGCCAGCAAGGTGGAGGTGGAGTACTGGTTTGGGCTGGTATCATCAAAGATGAGCTTGTGGGGCCTTTTCGGGTTGAGGATGGAGTCAAGCTCCACTCCCAGTCCTACTGCCAGTTTCTGGAAGACACCTTCTTCAAGCAGTGGTACAGGAAGAAGTCTGCATCCTTCAAGAAAAACATGATTTTCATGCAGGACAATGCTCCATCACACGCGTCCAAGTACTCCACAGCGTGGCTGGCAAGAAAGGGTATAAAAGAAGAAAATCTAATGACATGGCCTCCTTGTTCACCTGATCTGAACCCCATTGAGAACCTGTGGTCCATCATCAAATGTGAGATTTACAAGGAGGGAAAACAGTACACCTCTCTGAACAGTGTCTGGGAGGCTGTGGTTGCTGCTGCACGCAATGTTGATGGTGAACAGATCAAAACACTGACAGAATCCATGGATGGCAGGCTTTTGAGTGTCCTTGCAAAGAAAGGTGGCTATATTGGTCACTGATTTGTTTTTGTTTTGTTTTTGAATGTCAGAAATGTATATTTGTGAATGTTGAGATGTTATATTGGTTTCACTGGTAAAAATAAATAATTGAAATGGGTATATATTTGTTTTTTGTTAAGTTGCCTAATAATTATGCACAGTAATAGTCACCTGCACACACAGATATCCCCCTAAAATAGCTATAACTAAAAACAAACTAAAAACTACTTCCAAAACTATTCAGCTTTGATATTAATGAGTTTTTTGGGTTCATTGAGAACATGGTTGTTGTTCAATAATAAAATTAATCCTCAAAAATACAACTTGCCTAATAATTCTGCACTCCCTGTATTCTGACTTAACAAAAAATCTAAATGTTATATTAACAAACACCTAGATTGCGAGTTTTGAGCTAAACAAGGTGCGAAAATGGGGAGAGAGTTTTAGAAAACAAACTAACACCTGCGATCGCGGAATGGAGATCACCGTAACCTAAACCCATTGATGTCTATGGGGGAAAGAACACTCTAACATAAACCCCTAGTCTAAACACCGCTAATCCACCACCCCGAGATCGCCGATACCTAAATAAAAAGATTAACCTCTAATCGACATCACCGACACTAATAAAAGGTAATAAGCCCTAATCTGCCATCCCCCGACATCTCTGACACCTGAATAAACCTATTAACCCCTAAACAACCGCCCCCAAATCGCAAAACACTATAATAAAGTATTTACCCCTAAACCTCCAGCCCCCCATATCACAACTACTAAACTAAACCTATAAACCATTAAACCTCCAGCCCTCCACATTGTAACTACTAAACTAAACCTATTAACCCCTTAACCCGCCATCCTTCCACATCGCAAAACACTAAATTAAACTATTAACCCCTAAACCTAACACCCCCCTAACTTTACATTAAAAATACAATATAACTATCTTAAAAAAATAAAACTTACCTGTGAAATAAAAAAACACGTAAGTTTAAACTATAAATTAACCTAACATAACTATTCTAATAAAATAAAAACAACTACAATTAAAAAATCTAAATTACAAATTAAAAAAAAACTAACACTACGAACATTTTTTAAAAATCTAACGGCCAGATTACGAGTTTTGCGTTATGAGCAGCTTGGTACTAACTTGCAAGTTATTGTCACCGCTCACTTCCCTATAGTGCTGCTATTACAGGTTTTAACTAGGTAGACTAGTTAGAAAATAGTTATTAACTATTTACTAACTACCTAGTTAAAATAAATATGAAATTACCTGTAAAATAAAACCTAACCTGTCTTACACTAACACCTAATATTACACTACAATTAAATCAATTACATTAATTAAATACAATTAACTAAATTGCAAAAAAATAAACACTAAATTACACAAAATAAAAAAGAAATTATCAAATATTTAAACTAATTACAACTAATCTAATAGCCCTATCAAAATAAAAAAGCCCCCCCCCCCCAAATAAAAAAACCCCTAGCCTAAACTAAACTGCAAAAGCCCTTAAAAGGGCCTTTTGCGGGACATTGCCCCAAAGAAATTAGCTCTTTTACCTGTAAAAAAAATTTTTCTAAAAAATAGAAGAGAGGAGCGCGGACTCAAATGCAGAGTATAAACAGTTTAATATAAGATACACATGACAAATGGCCACTCACAAGATTAAGGTCTGCAGCTAGGAGCTTGGAGGCTTGTGTGCCGAGGAACGTTACATTTAAGTGACATATTGTTTCTTATCAGCCCCGGTTATCAGTGCCATAATCCCGGTGACGTTTACATCGCTTGTGACACCACATGAACTTTGTTTGTCTACTTGGAATCGTTAGGATTACGGGAGAGACATGAGAAATCTTACATCTCCATGACACAGATAAGAAGGATACCGGTTTGAGCTGATAAGTCTATGGTGTATATGTTACACATATGCTGTATTAACCTTTTAATCTTGTGAGTGGCCATTTGTCGTGTGTATCTTACATTAAACTGTCTATACTCTGCATTTGAGTCCGCGCTCCTCTCTTCTATTTTTTAGAAAACTTGCTTGCAATCAAGGTCTGTGGAAACACCTGTCTTAGAGGAGCTGCTGGAGACTTTTGCATTATCTGATTATATACCAGATCAAGCATAAGGAAGATCCTGTGTACTTTTATCACCGGACTTGGTGTTATTTACATTTGTCAATTTTTACTCCATTTTCTGAGATTTTGAGTGGTTTATATTATTTTTATATTAGTTATAATATTGTCAAATATCAGGTAATTTGTGCTACTTTGGTGTGTGTCACACACCATATTTTTGTGTGCTGTAAAAAAAAATACAAACAACCCCCCAACAGTAAAACCCACACAACCAAACCCCCCAAATAAAATCCTATCTAAATAAACCTAAGCTCCCCATTGCCCTGAAAAAGGCATTTGGATGGGCATTGCCCTTAAAAGGGCATTTAGCTCTTTTTCTGTGCCCAAACCCTAAGCTAAAAATAAAACCCACCCAATAAACCATTAAAAAATCCTAATACTAACCCCCGAAACTAATCCATCCTCATCAAGCCGGTAGAAGTCTACATCCAAGCGGGCATAAATCCTCAACGAAGCTGGGAGAAGTCTTAATCCAAGCGGCAAGAAGTGCTCTTCCAGGCGGGCAGACGTCTTCATCCAGACGGCATCTTCTATCTTCATCCTTCCTACGTGGAGCAGCTCCATCTTCAAGACATCCGGCGCGGAGCATCCTCTTCTGTTGACAGCTACTGAAGAATGAAGGTTCCTTTAAGGGACGTCATCCAAGATGGCGTCGCTTCTATTCAGAATTCAGCCATTCGGAATTAAAAGGGAAAAAATCTGTTCCAATCAGCCAATAGAATGCGAGCTCCATCCTATTGGCTGATTGGACACTAAATTACAAAATAAACACTAAATTACGAAAAGTAAAAAAACTCCAATATTGCAAAAAGAATAAATACATTTATCAAAAATAAAAACAATTAAACTGAATCTAATAGCCCTATAAAAAAAAAAAGCCCCACAAAATAATAACAAGTAAAAATAAGTTAAACAGTAGTGATGTCACGAATAGTTCGCCGGCGAATAGTTTGCGGCAAACATAGCATGTTCGCGTTTGCCGCGACGGGCAAACATATGCGATGTTTGATCTGCCCCCTATTCGTCATCATTGAGTAAACTTTGACCCTGTACTTCATAGTCAGCAGACACATTACAGCCAATCAGCAGGAGACACTCCCTCCCAGACCCTCCCACCTCCTGGACAGCATCAATTTTAGATTCATTTGGAAGCTGCATTCTTAGTGAGAGGAGGGACAGTGTAGCTGCTGCTGATTTAATAGGGAAATCGATAGCTAGGCTAGTGTATTCAGTGTCCACTACAGTCCTGAAGGACTCATCTGATCTCTGCTGTAAGGACAGCACCCCAAAAAGCCCTTTTTAGGGCTAGAACATCAGTCTGCTTTTTATTTTTATTTTCCTGTGTAATCTAATTGCAGTTGCCTGCCTGCCAGCGTGTGTGTCAGGCTCACAGCGTATACTGTGCCCACTTGCCCAGTGCCACCACTCATATCTGGTGTAACAGTAGTGTACATTTAAAAAAAACAACACTTTTCTGACTGTGAAATAATAGCAGACAGCTGCCAGTACTCAAGATGGCCGCCAATAAGACAGATGGGGAGGGTTAGAGAGCTGTTTTGGGGGGGATCAGGGAGGTTAGGGGCTAAGGGGGGGATGCTACAACACAGCATATGTAAATATGCTAAAAAAAAAAAAAAATTTAAAAACCTTTTATTTTAGTACTTGCAGACTTTCAGCCAGTACTTAAGATGGCGGGGACAATTGTGGGGTGGGGGAGGGAAGGGAGCTGTTTGGGAGGGATCAGGGGGTCTGATGTGTCAGGTGGGAGGCTGATCTCTACACTAAAGCTAAAATTAACCCTGCAAGCTCCCTACAAACTACCTAATTAACCCCTTCACTGCTAACCATAATGCATGTGTGATGCACAGCAGCATTTAGCGGCCTTCTAATTACCAGAAAGCAACACCAAAGTCATATATGTCTGCTATTTCTGAACAAAGGGGATCCCAGAGAAGCATTTACAACCATTTGTGCCATAATTGCACAAGCTGTTTGTAAATAATTTCAGTGAGAAACCTAAAATTGTGAAAAACTTAACGTTTTTTTTTTTATTTGATCACATTTGGCGGTGAAATGGTGGCATGAAATATACCAAAATGGGCCTAGATCAATACTTTGAGTTGTCTACTACACTACAGTTAAGCTACAATTAACTCTACAAGCTCCCTACATGCTCCCTAATTAACCCCTTCACTGCTGGGCATAAAACATGTGTGGTGCGCAGTGGCATTTAGCAGCCTTCTAATTACCAAAAAGCAACGCCAAAGCCATATAAGTCTGCTATTTCTGAACAAAGGGGATCCCAGAGAAGCATTTACAACCATTTATGCCATAATTGCATAAGTTGTTTGTAATTCATTTCTGTGAGAAACCTAAAGTTTGTGAAAAAGTGAACAATTTTTTTTTATTTGATCGCATTTGGCGGTGAAATGGTGGCATGAAATATACCAAAATGGGCCTATATCAATACTTTGGGATGTCTTCTAAAAAATATATATACATGTCAAGGGATATTCAGGTATTCCGGACAGATATCAGGGTTTCAATGTAACTAGCACTCATTTTGAAAAAAAGTGGTTTAGAAATAGCAAAGTGCTTCTTGTATTTATTTCCCTATAACTTGCAAAAAAAAGCAAAGAACATGTTAACATTGGGTATTTCTAAACTCAGGACAAAATTTAGAAACTATTTAGCATGGGTGTTTTTTGGTGGTTGTAGATGTGTAACAGATTTTGGGGGTCAAAGTTTTTTTTTTTCATTTTTTTCCTCATATTTTATAATATATTAATAATAAATTATAAGATATGATGAAAATAATGGTATCTTTAGAAAGTCCATTTAGTGGCGAGAAAAATGGTATATAATATGTGTGGGTACAGTAAATGATAAGAGGAAAATTACAGCTAAACACAAACACAGGGAAAGAAATTGAAAAATGGCCTTGGTCCTTAAGGGGTTAAAAAAAAAAATAGAAATTTGACTGGTGAAATAATAGCAGTCAGTGGAGGGGGGCGGGATCGTGAGCGGGGATGTCCGGGGGCGCGCGCGTGCACGTGAGGGCGGGGGCGGACTCGTGCACGGGGAGGGAGCGGATGGGAACCGCTACACTACAGAAAAAGTTGGTGTAAAATTTAAAAAAAAAAAGGAATAAAAATTAAAAAAAAAAAGATCAGGCAGGTGGTGGGGGTTGGTCTGTGGTGGAGGGAAGCTACACTACAGAAAAAAAAATAAAAACAGAAAAAACTACTTTTTTTGCAAACTGGGTACTGGCAGACAGCTGCCAGTACCCAAGATGGCCGACAATAAGGCAGATGGGGAGGGTTAGAGAGCTGTTTTGGGAGGGATCAGGGAGGTTGGGGGCTAAGGGGGGTGCTACACTACAGCAAATGTAAATATGCTATAAAAAAAAAAATGTAAAAACCTTTTATTTTAGTACTGGCAGACTTTCTGCCAGTACTTAAGATGGTGGGAACAAATGTGGGGTGGGGGGGGGAAGGGAGCTGCTGGGAAGGATCAGGGGATCTTATGTGTCAGGTGGGAGGCTGATCTCTACACTAAAGCTAAAATTAACCCTGCAAGCTCCCTACAAACTACCTAATTAACCCCTTCACTGCTAGCCATAATACACGTGTGATGCGCAGCAGCATTTAGTGGCCTTCTAATTACCAGAAAGCAACGCCAAAGTCATACTTGTCTGATATTTCTGAACAAAGGGGATCGCAGAGAAGCATTAACAACCATTTGTGCCATAATTGCACAAGCTGTTTGTAAATGATTTCAGTGAGAAACCTAAAATTGTGAAAAATTTTAGTTTTTTTTTCAATTTGATCGCATTTGGCGGTGAAATGGTGTCATGAAATATACCAAAATGGGCCTAGATTAATACTTTGGGATGTCTTCTAAAAAAAATATATACATGTCAAGGGATATTCAGGTATTCCTGACAGATATCAGGGTTCCAATGTAACTAGCGCTCATTTTGAAAAAAAAGTGGTTTTCAAATAGCAAAGTGCTTCTTGTATTTATTTCCCTATAACTTGCAAAAAAAGCAAAGAACATGTTAACATTGGGTATTTCTAAACTCAGGACAAAATTTAGAAACTATTTAGCATGGTTGTTTTTTGGTGGTTGTAGATGTGTAACAGATTTTTCAGGGCCTGCCAGGGCACAGTGTCACACCAGTGCAACTCATATCTGGTGTAACAGTAGTGTACATTAAGAAAAAAATACAATTTTGACTGTAATAGATTGAATAGCAGTTAGTTGTCTGCAAGCGTGTGTGTCAGGCCTACAGCGTCTACTCTGCCAACTTCTGCCAGTGCACAGTGCCACTCATATCTGTTGTCACAGTAGCTTGCACGCATAGTACCACTAATGGAAAAAAAAAATGACAGGCACAGGCAGGCCATCCCCGCAGGGGCCGTCGTGGTCGTGGTGCTGTGATTCCCTTTGGTCCTAGAATAATGCCCAGTGTTCAGAGGTCACGTACCCTGAACTTGAAAAGTTCTGAGGACATAGTTGACTGGCTAACACAGGACACCCAATCTTCTACAGCTTCCGCTCGGAACCTTGACGCACCATCCTCCTCCAGCTTAGCTTCGGGCACCTCTCAAGTTACCACTCGCCCGCCTGCCGCCACCACCAACACTAGCACCACAGCCGCTTCACTTGATCTGTCAGAGGAGTTATTTACACATCAGTTGGAAGAAATGAGTGATGCGCAACCATTATTGCCAGAGGATGTAGATAACAGGGATATGACTCAGTCAGGCAGGATTACAGACATGGACGTACGGTGTGATGATGATATTGTACCCGCTGCGGGAGTTTGGTCTGTCACTGTGAAGTGGGCGTAACCCTTACACTACCTGATCGATACAACATCATACCTGATGTTTTAAAGCACGTTATTCCAAACAATTTAGGAATGTTAGGTGATTTATGCCCTTTATGGATTAAAACCAGACTCTGCATCAACTATGTAATTTTCCACGGGAGTTTTGCCATGGATCCCCCTCCGGCAAGCCACAGTCCAGGTGTTAGTCCCCTTGAAACAACTTTTCCATCACTATTCTGGCCAGAAAGAGTCCCTGTGGATTTTAAAATTCGCCTGCCCATTGAAGTCAATGGCGGTTCGCCCGGTTCGCAAACTTTTGCGGAAGTTCGCGTTCGCCGTTCGCGAACCCAAATTTTTATGTTCGCGACATCACTATTAAACAGATCTTTTACCTTAAAAATTACTAAGTCCCTGCCTAAAAGTAAACCCCCCCATCCAACCAGCCCCCCAAATAAAAAAAACTAACTCTAAAAAATTCTAAGCTACCCATTGCCCCTAAAGGGGCATTTGTATGGGCATTGCCCTTAAAAGGGCATTCAGCTCTTTTACAAGCGCATAAAGTCCTAATCTAAAAAAAAAAACACAGCAAAAAAATGAAAAAAAAAAAACTAGCACTAAGCCCATAAAATCTACTCATGGTTCCTGAAGTCCAAATATGCATCTTAATCCAGGCAGCAAGAAGTCTTCATCTAGGTGGCAACACCTTTATCCATCTTGGGGATTTCTTCTATCTTCATCCCGGCGGCGTGGAGCGGAGCTATCCTGGAGGGTGATGACATCCTGCGCGGAGCATCCTCTTCATACGGTCACCACCGTACACTGATGTTGAATGCAAGGTATTCATTTCAAAATGGCATACCTTGCATTCCTATTGGCTGATTTGATTCTTCAAATTTAAATCAGCCAATAGAATGAGAGCTTCTGAAATCCTATTGGTTGTTCAAATCAGCCAATAGGATGAGAACTACTTAAATCCTATTGGCTGATTTGAACAGCCAATAGGATTTCAGAAGCTCTCATCCTATTGGCTAATTTGAACATCCAATAGGATTTCAGTAGCTCTCATCCTATTGGCTGATTTGAACAGCAAATAGGATTTCAGTAGCTCTCATCCTATTGACTGATTTGAACAGCCAATAGAATTTTAGAAACTCTCATCTTATTGGGTGATTTGAATTTGAAGAATCAAATCAGTCAATAGGAATGCAAGGTACGCCATTTTGAAGCGTGTACCTTGCATTCATCTTCAGTGTACGGCTGTGATATTATGAAGAGGCCGCTACGCACAGGATGTCATAGCCCTCCAGGGTGGCTCCGCTCCATGCCGCCGGGATGAAGATAGAAGATGCTCACAAGATGGATGAAGGTGTCGCTGCCTGGATGAAGATTTCTCGCCGCTTGGATGAAGATGGACGTCTGGACTTCAGGAACCGGGAGTATATTTTATGAGGTTAGTGTTAGTTTTTTGGTTTTTTTTGGGTGTTTTTTTTTTTAGATTAAGGCTTTGGGCACTTGTAAAAGCTTAGGATTTTTTAGATCTAGGTTTTTCTATTTTGGGGGTCGGTATTTAACATTGCACAAGCAGTTCTTGTGAACTGCTTGTGCAATTCCACCCCCTTCAGATTTGCAGCCAATTGGCCACTAGCAGGGGGTGTCAATCAGCCCAATCGAATAGGATTGGGCGGATTGATGTCCACAGTCTGGAGGCAGCGGACCAGTTAAGGAGAAACGGTCTTAAGACTGCTGCTTCTTAACTGATGATGCCGGCGAGCCTAAATGCTCAGATTATGAAAAAAGGTATTTGATTTTATATTCAGGGATTTATTTTTTTAGTTGTTTTTTTTTTCCATCTTGTTAGGGTTTTTTGATATTTAGTTCCTTGTTTAGAGTCACCAGTTCCCTTTAAGCTTAATGCCCGGATTTTTATTAAGGCTTTATCTTTATTTGTTTATTTATTTATTCCCCCTCCCCTTTTTTCTCTTTCTTCTCTTTTTTATATACCTTTAAGACTCCTTTTTTTAAGGGGGTTTTCAATAACGAGGTGGAGAGTGTCCCCTTTAAGATTCCCCCCTGCTTTAACTATTCCCCTTTTTCTCTTAGGAATTAGTTTTCTTTAATAAGACCGCTCCTTGCTTATTTACTCACCAGAATAACCCGCCTCTCCCGGCTTCTCTGCCCGGTCCAAGCTGAGCACCAGTTTCCACACAGCTCAGTACCAGTGTGATGCACAGGGCGTCACTGCTGCAGCAGCTGCTCTGATTTGATGCTGCCCCTCTTGGATCTCCATCACCATTTATTGGCTGTACACCAGTCAGTGAGTTGTTGCGCTGCCTGACTTTGACTGGGGATTTTTTGACTACACATCTTAAAATCCCTTAGCATCCCTCAGAAATGTCTTTGGGGGCTTACGAAAAGAGGCGGGTTCTGGGTTCCCAGTCTTTCTTCTTATTATATCCACGGTTTAAAGTAATTTCTTCTCCAAGTTGGATAAGAGTTTATTTTTCAGTTCATTTAGAGGCTTTTCATTCTACACCTGACACAGAGGATATAGGAGCTTGCAACTCTGCCGCCATCATGCTCATGTAGCAGGCTCCTCCCCTAGCAATGCGAAACATGCACAGACTTAACACAGAAACACAAAGGTTTAAAACCTTTCCCAGGTTGTAGTGTCACAATATTTTTTTGTTATGCTTATATTTATGTAATTAATGCTTTGATAATCACAAATAGTGTAAAGTAGATAGGAAATTATTTAACCGTTTTAAAATAATATTATATAATTATTTTAGGAATTAATTTATTCAGTAGAGCTTTCCTAGGTAATTTTGGTAGGTGTAAAATAAAATATTAGCGCTACAGATTCTGGGTAACAACTAAATTCTGACTGACTGGAAATAACACATTTACTAATCATTGTCTATAGTCAGAATATAATAATATAAAAGAACATTGCCATAGATTATACTTTTCAGAAAACTCAATTCATTCATGACTAATCATGTTATAGAAAAAAATATATAATTATAGTATCCCCTCCTTTTTTATTTATAAAAAATCAAAGCATCCTTATGAGGAGAAACCAAAAATTAGGCCAATCATCAAGAAAAGTAAGAATATTTACATGCTGGCTATATAAGGGCAAAGTAACTCATTATATTAATTAAGAGACTATGGGGCCGATTTATCAAGGGCTGAACGGCCCCTGATGCCCCTGTTTCTGTGCGAGCCTTCATGATCTCCGGAAACAGCAGTTATGAAGTAGTGGCATTTTCGTTGTCTGCATTTAACATTGCACAAGCATTTCTGGTGAAATGCTTGTGCCATACCGCCCCCTGCACACATCAGAGGTGGCGGACGAGTTAAGGAGAAGCAGTCTTATGACCGCTGCTTCTTAACTTACGTTTCCGGCGAGCCGGAAACTTTGAGGGTAGATTGCAACATCCGCTGCTTGATAAATCTACCCCCATATTATTTAACCAATACTTATAGCTAGACATAAATTATAATAAGCATATGTAAATAAAGAACCTTACATAGATAAACTCATTCCAGTCCATTCTTGGTTCTTATAAACTGCAGAGGTTTAACTTGACATTCCGTACACAGAACAAGAGGAATTTTCTATATGTGCATCTAAAAAACAGTGTGCCTGGTATAACTTTTAACCACTATGCATCAATAACATATGTAGGGTAAATGATTATAAAATATAAGCGGTTTAAATGCAAATATAAACCCCCATCTCTGTATGTGTCCTTCTTGCCACATTATCATTGCATAGCCATGACGTCTATGATATAATTAACCATAATTCAGACATAGGAGGTAAGAAAAGGGGAAAAACCTTACAGTATTAATACTTCCCTATCAGAAATGTATAACAGCAAACTTTTAAAATTACCCATCATAGAAATGTAACCCTTTTCTATGCTACATATATAGACCAGTATTTCTAGTACTGGTTCTCAAGTGGGAGAATAGCCTCTGGACCATGCCCTGGCTAGTGTTAGATTCACTGCAGAGCAAAATATAGGCAAGAAAATATTTCTCATTTCTAATAACCCAAGATAGAATAGAGCTAACTATTGTATAGTATCAGACACTAAGTTTAGCACATATATGAAATCCCTTTTTCCAATTGGTTTAGAAAATGATAGAGGTTGTGACTTCTACCTCAGTTGCCACAGTCTCAATTTACCAGTAGAATCCAATCAGAATTTAGTGAAATGCAGGTTTATATACTTATATATACTTTATAAAATAACACACATCTGCCCTCTTAGAAGTGTTAGAACAAGGATCAAACCAAAACTAATTTCTTTATAAACTATATCCATCCTTTGTGAAAATCCAGGTAGTTAACTTGTGATACCTTTGAAGTTGTGAGATCCTGTGCCGTGCTTATGCCTACACAACATGCTTAGTTTGTATGAGCCAAAAACAAAGAATTAGCTCCAATGATTCGTGCAAATGGAAAAAAGTTTAAAAAGTCCACAATTTATTGCAAAAACAGATAAAAAAAATACAGTGATCCATACGACTTCTGAGTATGAGTTCTAATGGGAGCAACAGTTTGTGGGAAACCAGGAAGTGTGTGGAGCAGTTGTTAGGAGCTCTGTTACTGTGAGAAGAGTATCAGGCAGTGGATAAATAAATGACAAGACCCAAGATAACCTGAGTAGCAGCTTAAGAAGATAAACCCTGTTACCAATGTAACAACAAATGGGTAGGAAAGACTCACAGGCTGACAGCTCACATATTCATTGGCTGACACATAAACTAATCCATTGACAAGAATTTTGCTGCCTTGTAATTAGATACGCTAATGTAAAGCCTATTCGACTTCAATGAAACGCTTTAACTTATTTTCAGAATGACTCAACAGACTTTTGTTGATGCGTCTGTTCATTCCTTATAGGGACCTTTTTTTAATTGTTTTTGGATGAAATTAAGGCATAAGGAAAATTTGTTATTTTTTTGCATTTACCTAAAGTTAATATATATGCCTACTGAGTACTCTAAAGAGTTAATATTATTTGCTTAAAACACAGTATTTTAAGAGGGATATGTGTTCCTAGAATTTTAACAACTTTAAGATGGTGGGTTTCCGTACATTTTCCAGGACTTTAGGCCCTTTCTTTCAACAAGCTGGGGGTTAACAGCAATAGCCTAGAATTTTTAGGTAAAGTGGCAGCCTTTTTAGTAAAAATGAGTGGGAGGGGGCAAAGTCAGGTGCCACAGAGTGCAGATTTGTTTCATAGTAACTCTATGCTGATTTATAGATCTTACAAAGATTATTCACCTATACCATAATTAATTATAGAGAGGAAAGGCCCGCAAAATCTGGGAATGCTAACACTAACAATCATTTCTTAGGGGACAGACACCTAGCCCCTTTATGGAACAGAAACAGACCCCCTCCCCCCCACACACACACAACGAAAACAGATCATTTTCAAACAAGAGAGAAGAGGTAGAGGGAAAACCCTGAAAAAAACTGAATTACTGAAACTAAAAGAGGGGATCTTTAATCTTTTCACACACAAATTAACAAACAATGAAATTAGAATTTTAGGCAGGGGCCTTTCATACTGTCCAAATTAACCTAATCTGTTTGTAGATTTAAAGCTTTCACTGGGAAACTCAATCTACAAAGATATTTTGCATCAAAACATCTGAAGAAAAATAAATTAGAGGTCACTCCCATCTTATTAGATACAATGGATCCAAATAGGCTAGAATATATAGCATACACCCAAACAGACAATATATCCAATGAGCTATTTGAACAAGTTCTACATACTCCACTTGCCCCTCCATCTTCTTTTAACCCTCCTAAGGAAGATTGTTCCTATGTGGATCTGTTCCAGCAGTTAGTTATGGAGGATTTAGAAAAAGCAGTAGCAAAGGGAAAACATAATAAAAAGATAGTATGGCCTAATGAACAAAAGGCCCTTAAAACCCTTATGGATGATAGAAACTTGGTTATCCACCAGGTGGACAAGGGAGGGGGGATCGTGTTACAAGACTATAATGACTATTTATTAGAGGCTAAACGAATTGTACTAGATCATGAATATTACAAAAAACTTACCCCAAGTTTTTGTAAATAGCTTAAATTCTAATGACATGGGTCTAACTTTTACGTCTAATATCCAAACAGAGAAAATGTAATTTCTCGACGTCTATTTAGAATGGAATTTGGATGGGAGCTTGTTGTCATCAACATTCTTTAAAAGCGTTGATAGTAATAATTTTTTGCATTTTTCTAGCAATCATCTAAATGGTTGGAAAACAAATATACCCTATAGCCAATTTAGGCGCATCAAGAGGAATTGTGGTAATACAGAATTATACAATACCCAATCCACAATTCTAATAAATAGATTTAAAGAGAAGGGCTACCCTATGAACCTAATCATAGACGGGTATACTAAAGCAAGAAATATAGATAGAGGGTCTATTTTACAACAATGATAAGATCAACAACAGGCAAAATATGACATTGAGCCCAGCTTTCATAACTCAGTACAACCCGAGTCATAAAACAATAAGGGAGGCCTTAAACAAACATTGGCTAATTGTATTAAAAGACCCATATCTAAAAGGAAATCTTTAACTTAATTCAAGAATAATATTTAGGCGTGCTCCCACATTGAAACAAAAACTGGCTGCATGCAAAATAGTGGTCTCTAAAAGAAATACACCCAAGGCATTGCCCTTTAAAGCCGTAACAAATAAAAGAAATCAGGAGTGTTTAAATGCAATAAAAAAAGGTGCCTGATGTATAAATCTCTGACCCATATTTGTAATTCGGTCACAAGTCACACTACAGGTGAAAGCTTTGATATTAAAACCCATATTGATTGTTGTTATGACTGTCATATATATGTTCTCACATGTGAATATGGATTACAATGTTTAAAATATTTATTTGCTTGAGACACAGGGGCCTATTTATGAAAGGCCTGTTGGACATGATCCGACATTGCGGATCATGCCCGACAGACCTCACTGAATGCGGAGAACAATATGCTCTCCGCATTCAGCATTGCACCAGCAGCTCTTGTGAACTGCTGGTGCAACGCCGCCCCCTGCAGATTCGTGGCCAATCGGCCGCTAGCAGGGAAGGTATCAATCAACCTGATCGTATTTGATCGGATTGAATTGCGGCGATGTCTGTTCACCTCCTCAGAGCAGATGGACAGGTTATGGAGCTTCATTACTGGTGTTTCTGGTGAGCCTGAAGGCTCGCCAGAAACAGAAAGCTTCAAACTCCATACAGATCTTGATAGATATGACCCACAGTATTTTAGGAGGGATATGTGTTCCTATTATTTTAAAAGCTTTATGATGTTGGGTTTTCTTACATTTTCCAGGACTTTAGTGCCCTTTCTTTCAACATGCTGGGGGTTAACAGCAATAGCCTAGAATTTTTAGGCAAAGTGGCAGCCTTAGTAGTAAAAATGAGTGGGAGGGGGGCAAAGTCAGATGCCACAGAGTGCAGATTTGTTTCACAGTAACTCCATGCTGATTTATAGATCTTACAAAGATTAGTTACCTATGCCATAAGGAAATTGTCAGCCTTGACAATTGAGACAAAAGTTGCTACTTATATCATACTGACTGCCGCAGCTGCAGCAGCCTGGAGCTGATCACGAGTTTGAGCCCTTAGTATTGAGGTCCTTATCTAAGGTGAACTTCCTGATCCCATATACCACCTAAGTGGTCTGTAGAGCTCATGATTTTAATCACCCTTAACAAATGGCCCTTGACAATGCAGAGGACTACTTTCACTATAAGGCCTGAGAAGTTCTACACAACTGGACCTATTCTATTGTGGCGACATCTCCTATGAAGATCAGTGGATTCTCTTAGTAGGTTAGAAAGTTAGAGTGATTGACTTTTATTTAAACAAAGATTGATGGACAACAAAGGTTTCTCATTTTGAGAATATCTCTCTACCAATATATAACAAGGAGACCCACATTGATTAAGAGGGATATGTGTTCCTATTATTTTAACAGCTTTATGATGGTGGGTTTTCTTACATTTTCCAGGACTTTAGTGCCCTTTCTTTCAACATGCTGGGGGTTAACAGCAATAGCCTAGAATTTTTAGGCAAAGTGGCAGCCTTATTAGTAAAAATGAGTGAGGGGGGCAAAGTCAGATGCCACCGAGTGCAGATTTGTTTCACAGTAACTCCATGCTGATTTATAGATCTTATAAAGATTAGTTACTTATGCCATAAGGAAATTGTTAGCCTTGACAATTGAGACAAAGGTTGCTATTTATATCCTACTGACTGCCGCAGCTGCAGCAGCCTGGAGCTGATCACGAGTTTGAGCCCTTAGTATTGAGGTCCTAAGGTGAACTTCCTGATCCCATATACCACCTAAGTGGTCTGTAGAGTTCATGATTTTAATTACCCTTAACAAATGGCCCTTGAGAACGCAGAGGACTACTTTCACTATGAGGCCTGAGAAGTTCTACACAACTGGACCTATTCTATTGTGGCAACATCTCCTATGAAGATCAGTGGATTCTCTTAGTAGGTTAGAAGGTGAGAGTGATTCACTTTTATTCAAACAAAGATTGATGGACAACAAAGGTTTCTCATTTTGAGAATATCGCTCTACCTATATATAACATGCTTAGTTATATAAGCTGGTATGTGGCACAGGCCATAATACTTTAGTAGCGTAAGAAACTACACCATTATGAAGCAATGATTATACTTGCACACTAAATTTGCTGCAAGAGACTTGCAACCCACCCCAGCTATACTCCCTTTATTGAATATCTTTTATGGTTTTTACGTTATCATTTACTGCAGTAATATACTGCCAGATCTTTTACTGACACCATTAAAGAGCTTCCAAAGTGGCCACTTTTGCTACACTATTAACCCCATAATGCCACGCACCCACTACTCCGCTACACTATTAAAAGCTAAACCATCACACCCCACATTGCAAACTACCATCCTACACTATTAACCCCTAAACCACCACACACCTACATTGTAAACTACTATGCTACACTATTAACCTCTAAACTGCCATGCCCCCCACATTGCAAACTACTCTGCTACACTATTAACCCCTAAACCGACAGCCCCTACATTGCAAATGACTCCACTGCACTATAAATCCCTAAAATGCCACACCCCTACATTGCAAACTACTCTGCTACACTATTAAAACCTAAACCGCAACACCACCACATCGCAAACTACTCCTCTACACTAGCCTCTAAACTGCCACACACCCACATCATTGACTACTGTGCTGCACTATTAACCCCTAAACTGCCACACTCCTACATTGCAAATTATCAGCTACATTATTAACCCATAAACCACCACAACACCCATCACATAGTACCCACTAACCTTTAAAAGGATTAGAAAATCAAAATTAAACTTGCATGATTTAGAAGGAGCATGTAATTTTAAGACACTTTTAAATTAATGTATATTTTCAAATGTGCTTCGTTCTCTTGGTATCCCTTGTTGAAAATGAATATGCACATATCCTAGCTAGCTTCTGATTGGTGTCTGCATACATTTGTCTCTTGTGATTGGCTAACTAAATGTGTTTAGCTAGCTGCCAGTAGTGCAATGCTGTTCCTTTAGCAACGGATAACAAGATAATGTAGCAAATTTGATAATAGTAAGGTAAAATAAAGTAAATTGGAAAGTTGTTTAAAATGGTATGTTCTATCCAAATCATGAAAAAAAATGTTGGGGTTTTCTGTCTATTTAACCCCATAACGAGCTATCAATCCTAACACCCCTAACCTAAGACCCCCTAAGTTACCAAACAAAAGCTAACATTATTTAAAAATAATAAAAACTAACATTACATAAAATAAAAAACTAACATTTCATTCAATAAAAACCTACCATTACAGAAAATAATAAACACAGTTCAAACACCTAAGACCTCATATTTTGCGCCCATATAACTTTTTGTGCAATATTTTTTTTTTTAATATTTTTTATTAGATGGTGTTATTATGAGTGTAACAATACTTTTTAATGTATTTTTTATGTTTTTTGTGCTACTTTTTAGTTTTGGAAAGCAGTTAACCAGAGCTCTAAGGATTAGGGATGGGCGAATGTTTCTAAAAATTCAAAATTTAAAACAAATGTTTATACATTCGTTCATTGGAATCGAGTTTTTAATGTTTATATAAAATTCTATTTTCGAATTTTCGTTTTCAAATTTTTCAATAAAATTTGAAAATATTCGTTAGAATAATAGAATGTTTAGCTATGTATTCATTCAATTTCAAAATGTAATATTCGAATTTGAATGTGACATTCAAATTCAGAATAGTATTTCTAGTCTACAACTGTGTTTAATAAATGTAATATTCAAATTCAAATGCTACATTCAAATGTCACATTCGAATTTAAAATAGTATTTCTAGTCTAATACTGTGTTTTAAATGTAATATTCGAATTTGAATGTGACATTCAAATTTAAATGTCACATTCTAATTCGAAATAGTATTTCTAGTCTAATACTGTGTTTTTTAAATGTAATAATTGAATTCAAATGTGACATTCGAATTCGAATGTGACATTCAAATTCGAAATAGTATATCTAGTTTACAACCGTGTTTAATAAATGTGATATTTGATTCAAATGTTATATTCGACTTCGAATGTGATATTCGATTTGAATGTGACATTTTAATTAAAAATTGTATTTCTAGTCTAATACTGTGTTTTATAAATGTAATATTAAAATTCAAATGTGATATTCGATTTGAATGTGATATTCAATTTGAATGTGACATTCAAAATCGAAATAGTGTTTCTAGTCTACAATTGTGTTTTATAAATGTAATATTCAAATTCGAAAGTGACATTCGAATTCGAATGTGACATTCGAATTCGAATGTGACATTCGAAAACTTTAAATAACATTCAAAAATCAAATTTTTAAGAATATTCGTGCTTATCAACATTCTATTATGTAAATCAAATTTCTACAATAACATTCATTCAAATTTGAATATAAACACATTCGCCCATCCCTACTAAGGATACAGTAATTATTCTAGCATAAACAGCGATTACGCTCAAGTGATCACTTTTACTTTCAACTTAATAGGAGCGAAAAACACTCATTTAAACAACCGTGATAAACACCTTACCACTCCACTCGTAATCTAGCAAGTGTTCCCAATATTCCATTTTACCTGCTGGAGTGTATTAAATTGTTTTAATTTAATTTATTATTTAAAATAGTTGATTTTGCCTATTCTATCCCCATTCATACTGTAAATTTAATACTGGTCATAGAAATGCTGTGTAAACAAGAATATTAAGTAGGGTAGGGTGGAATAGAGAAATAATAAAATGTAAATTTTTCCAATGTTGTTTCAAAATACTGGTCTCACTGTGACTATATAGTGATAGAAAATAAAAGGAAGCATTTGTGTAAATATTGAGATATGCTAATGAGATCTGATGAACTCAATTTGTTTCTTGCATAATTCAGATAGAGAATTAAATTTTAAGCAACTTTCTAATTTACTCCTATTATCAATTTTTTCTTTGTTCTCTTGGTATCTTTATTTGAAAAAGCAGGAATGCATTTTTGGTTTATAACCCTAGATAGCACTTGCTGATTGGTGGCTGCATTTAGCCCTCAATAAGCAAGCACTACCCAGGTGCTGAACCAAAGATGGGCCAGCTTGTAAGCTTACATTCCTACTTTGTCAACTAAAGATTCCAAGAGAACAAAGAAAAATTGAAAATCGGAGTAATTAGAAAGTTGCTTTATATTGCATGCTCTATCTGAATGATGAAAGAAAAAAATTGGGTTCAGTATCCCTTTAAGTACAACTAAAAATGTCACTAGTGTGTTTTGTATATGCACAAAAGCAATGTTCTTTTTACAAAGTCTTGAAATAGTGTGAATAAAACCTGATTGGCCAGTTTTATGGTTTGTTATCATTGCTCAAGTACAATGGTTAACCACTTTACACATTCATTAGTAAATATAGGGAGTAAATATAGGGAGCTTGAAATATTTTTTTTTATCACACGCGACTTGTAATATGCAATAGCGGTCATGTTTGTGCGGAAATATATATACTGTAAGTTTTGGGAGTAAACAATTTTGTACATTTCCTAAACCGAATGAGTATTGCTTGTGAATATTTAGCAGATTAGCTAAACTTTTTAATTTTTAAATTTGCTGTCATTCAACTTTTCTTACTGTTTAAAATAATAGGGTGTGGAACACAGACATTATAGAAACTTGAGAAAATTAGACAAATCTGTCTTTTTCTAGTTTATTCTAATAAATAAATGTGTTTCTGCATTAAGGGGAACTCTAAGTCAGAGGTAATGATGTCACAATAGCACAATGCCTTCACACAATACAACAGTGACATCACACACTATAATATACCAGCTAGAGCCAATATACCAGCTACAGCCATTCAGCACAGTCATTTTCTTTGAGAGTGGACTACAGCTAACATGGCTTGTTTCTACTTGGCGATTTATGTATTTCTTGTTATATGCCAACCTGGCATGGGCACACCTGTGAGCACCCCACAAGGTAATTATGTGTATATTCTTCTTCACTAATGACTTTGTTAACCCCTTAATGACCGAGGACGTGCAGGGTACGTCCTCAAAAAAAAGGCAGTTAATGCCTGAGAACGTACCCTGCACGTCCTCGGTTTGGAAAGCAGCTGGAAGCGATCCTGCTCGCTTCCAGCTGCTTTCCGGTTATTGCAGTGATGCCTCGATATCGAGGCATCCTGCAATAACCATTTGTAGCCATCCGGTGCAGAGAGAGCCACTCTGTGGCCCTCTCTGCACCGGACATTAACGGCTACGTTCGTTGGTGGGTGGGAGCCGGTATGGGAGGTGGGTGGCGGCCATCGATGGCCTTTGTGATGCGGAGGGGGGCGGGATCGGGGGCGGGGACGACCGGGGGGACGCGCACGGACGCGCGCGCGTGCACGGGGAGGCCGGGCGGGCGCGTGCACGGGGAGGGAGCGGGTGGGAACCACTACCTACAGAAAATGTTTATGTTAGAAGTGGGGATCAAAGGGGTTAATATGTTTTTTTTGGTGATCGGTTTGGCTGGTGGGGTATTGGACTGTGGGGGGGAAGCTACACTACAGAAACAAAAAGTAAAACATAAAAAATAAAACATTTTTATTTGCAAACTGGGTACTGGCAGACAGCTGCCAGTACCCAAGATGGCCCCAATAAGGCAGAGGGGGAGGGTTAGGGAGCTATTTTGGGGGGATCAGGGAGGTTGGGGGCTAAGGGGGGACCCTACATAGCAGCATATGTAAATATGCTTAAAAAAAATTTTTTTTTTTTTTTTATACCTTTTATTTTAGTACTGGCAGACTTTCTGCCAGTACTTAAGATGGCGGGGACAATTGTGGGGTGGGGGAGGGAAGAGTGCTGTTTGGGAGGGATCAGGGGGTGGGATGTGTCAGGTGGGAGTCTGATCTCTACACTAAAGCTAAAATTAACCCTGCAAGCTCCCTACAAACTACCTAATTAACCCCTTCACTGCTGGCCATAATACACATGTGATGCGCAGCAGCATTTAGCGGCCTTATAATTACCAAAAAGCAACGCCAAAGCCATATATGTCTGCTATTTATGAACAAAGGGGATCCCAGAGAAGCATTTAAAACCATTTGTGCCATAATTGGACAAGCTGTTTGTAAATAATTTTAGTGAAAAACCTAAAGTTTGAAAAAGTGAACAATTTTTTTTTATTTGATTGCTTTTGGCGGTGAAATGGTGGCATGAAATATACCAAAATGGGCCTAGATCAATACTTGGGGTTGTCTACTACACTACACTAGAGCTAAAATTAACCCTAGAAGCTCCCTACATGCTCCCTAATTAACCCATTCACTGCTGGGCATAATACACGGTTGGTGCGCAGTGGCATTTAGCAGCCTTCTAATTACCAAAAAGCAAAGCCAAAGCCATATATGTCTGCTATTTATGAACAAAGGGGATCCCAGAGAAGCATTTACAACCATTTATTCCATAATTTCATGAGTTGTTTGTAAATAATTTCAGTGAGAAACCTAAAGTTTGTGAAAAAATTTGTGAAAAAGTAAAATAATTTTTTTATTTGATCGCATTCGGCGGTGAAATGGTGCCATGAAATATACCAAAATGGGCCTAGATCAATACTTTGGGATGTCTTCTAAAAAAAAATATATACATGTCAATGGATATTCAGAGATTCCTGAAAGATATTAGTGTCCCAATGTAACTAGCGCTAATTTTGAAAAAAAGTGGTTTGGAAATGGCAAAGTGCTACTTGTACTTATAGCCCTATAACTTGCAAAAAAAGTAAAGAACATGTAAACATTGGGTATTTCTAAACTCAGGACAAAATTTAGAAACTATTTAGCATGGGTGTTTTTTGGTGGTTGTAGATGTGTAACAGATTTTGGGGGTCAAAGTTAGAAAAAGTGTGTTTTTTTCCATTTTTTCCTCATATTTTATAATATTTTTTATAGTAAATTATAAGATATGATGAAAATAATGGTATATTTTGAAAGTCCATTTAATGGCGAGAAAAACGGTATATAATATGTGTGGGTACAGTAAATGAGTAAGAGGAAAATTACAGCTAAACACAAACACCACAAAAATGTAAAAATAGCCTTGGTCCCAAACGGACAGAAAATGGAAAAGTGCTGTGGTCATTAAGGGGTTAATGAGTTGTTATTGATAATCCCTTCCTATATGCAGTACTGTCAAACTTTTGTTTTTTAGCTGTAGAGGGTTAATGAACTATTATGGTGTATTATCTATATTTTGTTGGCTTTGCAGATGTGACCTTTGCATGAAAATGTGTACAGTTAATTTTCAACAGTGTGTCTAATTCGCAAAATGCATTTTTATTCTATGTGAGAATGCAGAGAGAGGGTATGTGGAGAAGTAATTTCTCTGTTAGGATTTTCACTTTATATATTTTTGTAAATAAGATTGATAAATGTCTATTCTAAATGGTACACATTGTCTATTTCAATTACATTTCAAAGGAAGTAAGTTAGGTGCATTGTAAGAGAATCAGCTTAATGAACACAATGGAAACCATATTTGTCTGGTGAAAATCATAGAGATTGTCAGAACAACATGGTTTGGTTGTCACAGTCCCCAGATCAGGGTATCACACAGAATTAGTGCTGAGTTAAAATATACTAATTTGCTCCTTAAATATTTGTATCCTGCATAAACTCTCTTTATCTTGAAAGATTTTAAGACCTTTGTTGCTTAACTTCTTACTATAGATCATTAGATTTGTTTTTTATTGTGTAATTATTGTGTAATTACTGTGTATAGAGTTCTTGAGTTGTCACAGATATATATATGTAAAAAATCACCTAGTCTTCTGTCCAATGGCCACTAACAGAAATGGATGAACCCTCCTTGTTATCACTAAACATACTTACCACACTGGTCAGTTAGTGACCACTGATCTCTTAAGATAGCACATTATATTGAATAATAGTCCTATTTATATTATGTAGTTTTGTAACATTTGATAATGCAGTTTAGACTTTTGCACTAGCTGTGTACTCTTTACTTAAATATTTAGGTACATTCATTAATTGTTAGTTGTTTCATTGTTAGAAATAACAAATAATTAAAAGATTTATCCTTTGTACACAGGGTTGACCATGGGCCCAATCAACAGTGAGAGCCTCTACAATTCAATAGTAAAGGGTAAGGATAAGGATACAATGCAAATACCCCATCACTTAAGCAACAAATATCACATAGAAACTGTAGTTCATAAGTCTTAAATAGAGAAAGTAGTTTACACAATGAACAACAAACATATATTTTATATACTTCTAACTTTTATTGTCATTTTTACAGGGTTTTTTGCTGGTCTTAATCGTTCAGGTAAGTCAATTTTTATTATTTTTTTCAGCCTTCAGAACTTAATATTTTAATAGATAAACTCACTAAATAAACACTCAAAGCTTCAAAATGACCTACACTCTAAACAGAAATGCTAAAAGCTTCCCCAATAGCACCTTTATTTATAATCTCACCCCAAGCCATTTAATCTTACTGAACACTTTGTTATACTGAAGCAACTGCTGGTCAGGACCCACTTGTACATATTTTATATAATCAGTGTTATCAACCTGTTATCCTGCTAAAGTCTCTAGTGTAAATAATAATAATGTGCTATTTTATGTTTCTCTACAGTATACGCCTTTGCTATTCTGGGCGTAATTTCCCTGATAATTGTTATAATTGGAGGATGGGCACTATGGAAGCACATCCGGTAAGTTACAGGGAGCTGCCTCCCCTAATAAAGTTGTCTATACATTTTAGCCATGTTCTTTAGATATTTATATTTGTTTATTAAACATCTGTGCAACCCACAAAACTCACAAGACAACAGAAAAGCTTTGACATCTTTTACTGCATTTAATGATTGTGCCACTATTTTCTATCATGTAAAATCATATTTATATCCACTTTAACATACAATTTGCTGCTCATTATAGCTGTTGCTGCTCCTGAGGTCTGTACACCATTTATGTACGTTGTTTTATTGCCTACAGAAAACATAACAGATCTAATTTAATATATATATATAAGCACAATGGCCTGGTCTCTATTGCTGTTGTAAACTATGTAAACTGTTAATGGAGATACTTTTTGTTACCGCCAGTTTACATAGCTTACAATAGCAATAGAGACTGGACCAATGTTTTTTCCTCCTTTGATTTTATCTGTTACATTTTCAACAAAACAAGCCGACACCCCCAGTGACTAACGGCACAAGCTTAACACACAAACACAAGGGTTTAAAACCTTTCCCAGGTTGTAGTGTCACATTCTTTTTGTTATGTTTCTATTTATGTAATTAATGCCTTGACTATCACAATCAGTGTAAAATAGATAGGAAATTATTTAAGATTTTAAATATTACATTTCTGAATTTTGAATTCTGACTGAGTGGAAATAACACATTTACTAATCATTTTATACAGTCAGAATATAATAATATAAAAGAACATTGCCATAGATTATACTTTTCAGATAACTCAATGCATTAATGAATAATCATGTTATGGAAAAAAATATATAACTATAGTATCCCCCCCCCTTTTTTATTTATAGAAAATCAAAGCTTCCTGATGAGGAACAACCAAAAATTAGGCCAATCATCAGGAAAGGTAAGAACATTTACATGCTGGCTATATGAGGGCAAAGTAGCTCATTATATTAATTAAGAGACTGTATATATGACAAATTGGTTAGCAAAAGAAACTAACTGAAAAAAGATACTAATAAGCACTCAAAAGACCCCCAATTATATGGAGTTGGAAAAAGAAACACACTAATTAAAACATAAATCTTTATTAGAAATATTAAAATCTGGGATTTAAAACTAAAATGCTGGTCTGGAGTTCCCAGTATTGATATTTTCTAGTGATACATAAACCAGTGGCTCTCTAATTTGCCATTTGTTGACCACTAACCAGAAGTTCTAGTGTTTCATATCCAGTCTTTGTACTGGGAACTCCAGACCAGCATTTTAGTTTTAAATCCCAGATTTTAATATTTCTAATAAAGATTTATGTTTTAATTAGTGTGTTTCTTTTTCCAACTCCATATAATTGGGGGTCTTTTGAGTGCTTATTAGTATCTTTTTTCAGTTAGTTTCTTTTGCTAACCAATTTGTCATGTAACTTTGTTGATACATAGCACCTAACCACACATCATTGTAGAATATTAAGGCCACAGACCTTATTAACTGAATGGTATAAGACCCGATACAACACGTTTAAGTGGTGCCATCAATCCTATCCGGAGAGACTATGTATATATACAGTATAATATATATATATATATATATATATATATATATATATATATATATATATATATATATATATAATATTTAACAGGGTGGTATACAAGGATATGCAATTTATTTTTATATTTCTTTTGAAGCTTCTATTAAAAAGGAGAAGAGGAGAAAGAAGGAGAAAAAGCAGGACAGAAAGAGGAGGAAGAGGGAGGAAAAAGATGTGGAGCAGAGGGAGGAAGAGAAAGTGGTGGATGTAAAGGAGCAAATGATCAAGGATAAAAACTCAGTAGACGGTAAGAAAATTGGAATCAAGAAACATATTTAAAAAGGAAACAAGAACAAGAACAGTAAATAAAAAGATATAGAGAATGGTATAGAATAGAAAAAAAAGACTAAAGGGGAAAATAATTAGATAAGGAAATGGATAAGATAAGAAAGGATACACTGGTGCAATACAAATATAATCTACAGGGAATTATATTGGGCCATAGGACAAGTGATAGAAATACAATTATATAGAACACATAGGTATAAAGACAGGATCACTCAGCACAGTATGGAATTTATTTATTAACAGTAATGGAAACGTCTCACTATACACACAATGAAAAATACTTGATAAGCACCTAACACTAGGTAGGCAATTCATTATCATTAATGTTATAGACATTGTCACCTACTTTTATATTAATATAGCAGTATTGCTGATCAGACAGTAAAGCATGCTATATAAACCTACAAATAAACCATAATATAGCTACAATCATTATTAACCTTTTACAGCAGGAATTGTTCTGCATTATTAGAATTTACAAATATAAACATTAAACTACAATCCATAACACAGGGTAAAAAATTGTTTTGCTATTTATGATCCTCCATATTAAACATATAACAATGTCATAATTTTAAATTGTTAATTTATGTTTTAAAATAGCTAAAATTGAAACCAAAGAACAAGGTACACAGACAGATGGCACAGAAAAAAAAACATGGAAACTCCTGGAATACTGGATAAATAGAGATCTAGAAATACAGAGACGGCGGGAGGAAGAACAAAGGGAGGAGGAAGAGTTTTTTAACTAAAAGAATAACTAAAGCTACCCCTCTCTCTGATATATTTGTCCAATGTGAAATATCCCTAAATATGTCCTGCTTTATCTCCTTGATCTCCTGATTTCCCTCCCTGGCCAAACAAACACCCTCACCTGATGCCATCACGTTTACTGAGTGATTAATAAATTTGGAATTAAACTAAACAATTTCTATTTTTTTAAGTTTAAATCAGTACATACATGTACAACAAGAAATGTATAGATAATCTCATAGCACACATAGAATAATTGCTCCAGGTCTCAAGCTTTGTATTTGACAAGTGTTCTCCTTGGATAAAATCAATGTCTCTATGTGTCAATTTTAAGGGGCCTGTAGAGCTTTTTGAATATTCTGCTATAGCGAATCATGTCCGCCCTGCTTTGCTAAATGCATATGCTGTCTGCATTTAACATTGCACAATGCTTGTGCAATGCCACACCCTATATATGTGTAGTGTGATAGGAGCGCCTAAAGGTGGATTCCTGCTGCTAAAAAAGTTCTTCCCTCAAAGAGAACTAAATGGTGGATAAGAAGAAAAAATGGGGTTTATTTAGCAGCGCTAAAAAAAGCTAGGAAATGATGATACCAATCTAATTTATGTTTTATACAATCTATTTTATTTAAAAATTCTTATAACACATAAAAACAACAGCAAATGCTTTTCCTAATTAATAAAGGGACGTCTCCCTTATACAACACTTATAAAAACAGACTAGAACCATATAATCCTAGAATTTCAGGTATAAAGGAATTAATTCTATAGATAACATATGGCAAGCAACAAATTTCTAAGATAAATGGTGAATTAAATATTTAAAAGGCACAAATGTATCAATCCTAATAGCTTTACAGTTCTTCAGTAACAAATTCAGTTATAAAGTTACACAGTTACTTTCCTTGGACATATAATTGGCTCAGGTGTGCTGGATAGTTAAAAAGGCAAAAAACAGCCAATATTCTGATTTAGGTGCCAAAGCAATCGTGGTTAATGGAAATGGTTAATTTAACAGATGAATACCTTGATGTCTTTAAAGTTCAGTTTGCGTGTTTTAAAAAACGTAGTGCAAATTAGTGTAGAGGTACCTTAATCTGTCCTGGTTGCAACCGCTGATTATCTTCACTGTGAGGGATTCACAGACTGTTTGTTCCTGGTGCTTCTGATAAGTCACCTGACCTTCTCTTTGATTCAGAGGTCAGGGGTGATGATCCGTTCTGGTGATGTAGTTATCCTTTTTTTTGTTTTCCTTTCTTCTTATAGCCCAAATATTGTTTTCATCTGGGTTCCCTCAGACTTCTTAAGGTTTGAAGAAATCTTTGGTCAGTGTTTAGCAGTAACACCGTATTCCCTGAAGTTACCAAAGGTAGATTTTAACTTGCAGGGTCAGGAGAAAAGTTTAAAGTTGCAGGGTCACACAGCTTTGTGACAGTAGTAAATGAAGTTTAGTAGAGTGTAGCAGGTCCCATTCAACGCGTTTCACCCTTCTGGGCTTTATCAAGAATGAAACGCGTTGAATGGGACCTGCTACACTCTACTAAACTTCATTTACTACTGTCACAAAGCTGTGTGACCCTGCAACTTTAAACTTTTCTCCTGACCCTGCAAGTTAAAATCTACCTTTGGTAACTTCAGGGAATACGGTGTTACTGCTAAACACTGACCAAAGATTTCTTCAAACCTTAAGAAGTCTGAGGGAACCCAGATGAAAACAATATTTGGGCTATAAGAAGAAAGGAAAACAAAAAAAAGGATAACTACATCACCAGAACGGATCATCACCCCTGACCTCTGAATCAAAGAGAAGGTCAGGTGACTTATCAGAAGCACCAGGAACAAACAGTCTGTGAATCCCTCACAGTGAAGATAATCAGCGGTTGCAACCAGGACAGATTAAGGTACCTCTACACTAATTTGCACTACGTTTTTTAAAACACGCAAACTGAACTTTAAAGACATCAAGGTATTCATCTGTTAAATTAACCATTTCCATTAACCACGATTGCTTTGGCACCTAAATCAGAATATTGGCTGTTTTTTGCCTTTTTAACTATCCAGCACACCTGAGCCAATTATATGTCCAAGGAAAGTAACTGTGTAACTTTATAACTGAATTTGTTACTGAAGAACTGTAAAGCTATTAGGATTGATACATTTGTGCCTTTTAAATATTTAATTCACCATTTATCTTAGAAATTTGTTGCTTGCCATATGTTATCTATAGAATTAATTCCTTTATACCTGAAATTCTAGGATTATATGGTTCTAGTCTGTTTTTATAAGTGTTGTATAAGGGAGACGTCCCTTTATTAATTAGGAAAAGCATTTGCTGTTGTTTTTATGTGTTATAAGAATTTTTAAATAAAATAGATTGTATAAAACATAAATTAGATTGGTATCATCATTTCCTAGCTTTTTTTAGCGCTGCTAAATAAACCCCATTTTTTTTTCAATGCCACACCCTACACATTTGCAGCCAATCATCCACTAGCAGGGGGAGTCAAATACAATTTGGATGATTGCAGTCTGCTTTCTCAGAGATGGAGGACAGGTTAAGGAGCAGCCGTCTAATGACCGCTCCTCCTTACTTTCTTTTCTGGCAAGCCGGAAACTTTGGTGGGTACATTGCAGCATTGGCTGCTTGATAAATCTACCCCCATATCATTTAACCAATACTTATAGCTAGACATAAATTATAATAAGCATATGTAAATAAAGACCCTTACATAGATAAACTCATTCCAGTAATCTTGGTTCTTAAAAAATGCAGAGGTTTAACTTGACATTCAGTATACAGAACCAGAGGAATTTTCTATATGTGCATCGAAAGAACAGTGTTCCTGGTATAACTTTTAACCACTATGCATTAATAACATAAGTAGGGTAAATGATCATAAAATATAAGAGGTTTAAAAGGAAATATAAACCCCCATCTCTGTATGTCTCCTTCTTGCCACATTATCATTGTATAGCCATGACGTCTATGATATAATGAACCATAATTCCGACATAGGAGGGACGAAAAGGGGAAAAACCTTACAGGATTAATACTTCCCTATCAGAAATGTATAACAGCAAACATTTAAAATTATTTATAAAACAAATAGTTCTTACCCATCCTAGAAATTTAAACCTTTTCTATGCTACATATATAGACCAGTATTTCTAGTACTGGTTCTCAAGTGGGAGAATAGCCTCTGGACCATGCCCTGGCTAGTGTTAGATTCACTGCAGAGCAAAATATAGGCAAGAAAATATTTCTCATTTCTAATAACCCAAGATAGAATAGAGCTGGCTCTTGTATAGTATCTGACACTAAGTTTAGCACATATATGAAATCCCTTTTCCCAATTGGTTTAGAAAATGATAGAGGTTGTGACTTCTACCTCAGTTGCCACAGTCTCAATTTTCCAGTAGAATCCAATCAGAATTTAGTGAAATGCAGGTTTATATACTTATATATACTTTATAAAATAACACACATCTGCCCTCTTAGAAGTGTTAGAGCAAGGATCAAACCAAAACTAATTTCATTATAAACTATATCCATCCTTTGTGAAAATCCAGGTAGTTAACTTGTGATACCTTTGAAGTTGTGAGATGCTGTGCAGTGCCTATGCCTACACAACATGCTTAGTTTGTATGAGCCAAAAACAAAGAATTAGCTCCAATGATTCGTGCAAAAGGAAAAAAGTTTAAAAAGTCCACAATTTATTGCAAAAACAGATACAAAATACAGTGAACCATACGACTTCTGAGTAGAAGTTCTAATGGGAGCAACAGTTTGTGTGAAACCAGGAAGTGTGTGGAGCAGTTGGTGGGAGCTCTGTTACTGTGAGAAGAGTATCAGGTAGTGGATAAATAAATGACAAGACCCAAGATAACCTGAGTAGCAGCTTAAGAAGATAAACCCTGTTACCAATGTAACAACAAATGGGTAGGAAAGACTCAGAGGCTGACAGCTCACATATTTATTGGCTGACATAAAAACTTATCCATTGACAAGAATTTTGCTGCCTTGTATTTAGATACGCTAATGTAAAGCCTATTCGACTTCAATGAAACGCTTTAATTTTCAGAATGACTCAACAGACTTTTGTTGATGCATGTCTGTTCATTCCTTATAGGGACTTTTATTTAATTGTTTTAATTGTCTATTTAATTGTTTTTGGATGAAATTAAGGCATAAGGAAAATGTGTTATTTTTTTGCATTTACCTAAAGTTAATATACTGTATATGCCTACTGAGTACTCTAAAGAGTTAATATTATTTGCTTAAAACACAGTATTTTAAGAGGGATCTGTGTTCCTATAATTTTAACAACTTTAAGATGGTGTGTTTACTTACATCTTCCAGGACTTTATGGCCCTTTCTTTCAACAAGCTGGGGGTTAACAGCAATAGCCTAGAATTTTTAGGGAAAGTGGGAGCCTTTTTAGTAAAAATGAGTGGGAGGGGGGCAAAGTCAGGTGCCACAGAGTGCAGATTTGTTCCACAGTAACTCCATGCTGATTATAGATCTTACAAAGATTAGTCACCTATACCATAACTAATTATAGAGAAGAAAGGCCAGTGACATCTGGGAATGCTAATACTAACAATCATTTGTTAGGGGACAGACCCTAGCCCCTTTAGGGAACAGAATCAGACCCCCCCCCCCCCCCACACACACACACACACAGCAAAAAAAAGATCATTTTTAAACAAGAGAGAAGAGGTAGAGGGAAAACCCTAAAACACACACAAATTAACAAACAATTAAATTAGAATTTTAGGCAGGGGCATTTCATATTGTCCTCCAAATTAACCTAATCTGTTTGTAGATTTAAAGCTTTCACTGGGAAACTCATCCTACAAAGATATTTTGCATCAAAACATCTGAAGAAAAATAAATTAGAGGGCACTCACATCTTATTAGATACAATGGATCCAAATAGGCTAGAATATATAGCATACACCCAAACAGACAATATATCCAATGAGCTATTTGAACAAGTTCTACATACTCCACTTGCCCCTCCATCTTCTTTTAACCCTTCTAAGGAAGATTGTTCCTATGTGGATCTGTTCCAGCAGTTAGTTATGGAGGATTTAGAAAAAGCAGTAGCAAATGGAAAACATAATAAAAAGAAATTATGACCTAATGAACAAAAGGCCCTTAAAACTCTTATGGATGACAGAAACTTGGTTATCCACCAGGCGGACAAGGGAGTGGGGATCGTGTTACAAGACTATAATAAATATTTATTTGAGGCTAAACGAATTGTACTAGATCATGAATATTACAAAAAACTTAGCTAAAGTTTTTGTAATTAGCTTAAATTCTAATGACATGGGTCTAACTTTTACGTCTAGTATCCAAACAGAGAAAATTTAATTTCTCAACGTCTATTTAGAATGGAATTTGGATGGGAGCTTGTTGTCATCAACATTCTTTAAAAGCGTTGATAGTAATCATTTTTTGCATTTTTCTAGCAATCATCTAAATGGTTGGAAAACAAATATACCCTATAGCCAGTTTAGGTACATCAAGGAGAATTGTGTTAATATAGAATTATACGATACCCAATCCACTAATAGATTTAAAGAGAAGGGCTACCCTATGAACCTAATCATAGACGGGTATACTAAAGCAAGAAATATATATAGAGGGTATATTTTACAACAAGTCCCCAATGATAAGATCAACAACAGGCAAAATATGACATCGAGCCCAGCTTTCATAACTCAGTACAACCCGAGTCATAAAACAATAAAGGAGGCCTTAAACAAACATTGGCTAATTGAATTAAAAGACCCATATCTAAAAGGAAATCTTTAACTTAATTCAAGAATGATATTTAGGTGTGCTCCCACTTTGAAACAAAAACTGGCTCCATGCAAAATAGTGGTCTCTCAAAGAAATACACCCAAGGCATTGCCCTTGAAAGCCATAACAAATAAAAGAAATCAGGAGTGTTTAAATGCAATAAAAAGAGGTGCCTGATGTATAAATCTCTGACCCATGTTTGTAATTCGGTCACAAGTCAAACTACGGGTGAAACCTTTGATATTAAAACCCATATTGATTGTTGTTATGACTAAGTCATATATATGTTCTCACATGTGAATATGGATTACAATATCTACAATATTTATTTGCTTGAGACACAGGGGCCTATTTATTACTGGACTTATTCTATTGTGGTGACATCTCCTATGAAGATCAGTGGATTCTCTTAGTAGGTTAGAAGGTGAGAGTGATTGACTTTTATTTAAACAAAGGTTGATGGACAACAAAGGTTTCTCATTTTGAGAATATCGCTCTACCTATATATAATAAGGAGACCCACATTGATCTAGACTTTAGAGCGATTTATCTTACTACTGTCTCCATACTTTGTTATATAAGCTGGTATGTGGTACAGGCCATCACACTTTAGTAGCGTAAGAAACTACACCCTTCTGAAGCAATGATTATACCTGCACACTAAATTTGCTGCAAGAGACTTGCAACCCACCCCAGCTATACTCCCTTTATTGAATATCATTTATGGTTTTGACGTTATCATTTACTGCAGTAATATAACACCAGATCTTTCACTGCCACCATTAAAGAGCTTCCAAAGTGGCCACTTTTGCTACACTATTAACCCCATAATGCCACGCACCCACTACTCCGCTACACTATTAAAAGCTAAACCATCACACCCCACATTGCAAACTACCATCCTACACTATTAACCCCTAAACCACCACACACCCACATTGCAAACTACTATGCTACACTATTAACCTCTAAACTGCCACGCCCCCCACATTGCAAACTACTCTGCTACACTATTAACCCCTAAACCGACAGCCCCCACATTGCAAATGACTCCGCTGCACTATAAATCCCTAAAATGCCACACCCCTACATCGCAAACTACTCTGCTACACTATTAACACCTAAACCGCAACACCTCCACATCGCAAACTACTCCTCTACACTATTAACCCCTAAACTGCCATACACCCACATCATAGATTACTGTGCTGCACTTTTAACCCCTAAACTGCCACACTCCTACATTGCAAATTATCAGCTACATTATTAACCCATAAACCACCACAACACCCATCACATAGTACCCACTAACCTTTAAAGGGATAGGAAAATCAAAATTAAACTTGCATGATTTAGAAGGAGCATGTAATTTTAAGACACTTAAATTGATGTATATTTTCAAATGTGCTTTGTTCTCTTGGTATCCCTTGTTGAAAAAGAATATGCACATATCCTAGCTAGCTTCTGATTGGTGTCTGCATACATTTGTCTCTTGTGATTGGCTAACTAGATGTGTTTAGCTAGCTGCCAGTAGTGCAATGCTGTTCCTTCAGCAATGGATAACAAGATAATGTAGCAAATTTGATAATAGTAAAGTAAAATAAAGTAAATTGGAAAGTTGTTTAAAATGGTATGTTCTATCCAAATCATGAAAGAAAATGTTGGGGTTTTCTGTCCCTTTAACCCCATAACGAGCTAGCAATTCTAATACCCCTAACCTAAGACCCCCTAAATTACCAAAAAAAAGCTAACATTATTTAAAAATAATAAAAACTAACATTACATAAAATAAAAAACTAACGCCTAGATTTAGAGTTCTGCGTTAGCCGTCAAAAGCAGCGTTAAGGGGTCCTAACACTGCTTTTGGCCGCTCGCTGGTATTTAGAGTCAGGCAGGAAAGGGTCTACCGCTCACTTTCAAGCTCTGACTTTTCCATACCACAGATCCCCTTACGCCAATTGCGTATCCTATCTTTTCAATGGGATCTTCCTAACGCTGGTATTTAGAGACTTGGCTGAAGTGAGCGGTAGACCCTCTACCGACAAGACTTCTACCGCCCATTGAAAGTCTGTAGTTAAGAGCTTTATGGGCTAACGCCGGTATATAAAGCTCTTAACTACAGTGCTCTAAAGTACACTAAAACCCATAAACTACCTATGTACCCCTAAACCGAGGTCCCTCCACATTGCCGCCATTCTAATAAATATTTTTAATCCCTTATCTGCCTACCGCACATCGCCGCCACCTACGTTATACTTATGAACCCCTAATCTGCTGCCCCTAACATCGCCGACCCCTATATTATATTTATTAACCCAATCTGCCCCCTTCAACGTTGTTGCTACCTAACTACACTTATTAACCCCTAATCTGCCGACCGGACCTTGGCACCACTATAATAAATGTATTAACCCCTAAACTGCCGCACTCCCGCCTCGCAAACACTATAATAAATAGTATTAACCCCTAATCTGCCCCCCCCCCTCCAACGTCGCCGCCACCTAACTTTAAGTATTAATCACTAATCTGCCGACCGGACCTCGCCGCTACTATAATAAATGTATTAACCCCTAAAGCTTAGTCTAACCCTAGCCCTAACACCCCCCTAAGTTAAATATAATTTTTTTTTTAACTTAAATTTTTTATTGAAGTTTCAAAAGGTAAAGAGAATGCAAATACATCATTTGCCCAATCATATTATTAACATAAGAATACAGCACCAAGTTTGTGACACCTATTATATCTGTTAGGCTAGTTAAGGAGTAGCTGACCTATATATCAAGTAAATCATACATTTCAAAGGCTCAGAGGAATATATATAACCAGAATAATACAATAAATCTAGGTCTAACATATAGAAACCTATGTTGTGTCTAAGGAAGTGTCAGATATATGGTTGGGCGAACTGAAAGGAAACTTCATTTTATATTTTAGTGGTTATATTCTGATCTCCCCATCTCTAGGGTGAATAAAATGAGTATGTCTGTGATATAGTGGGGAGTTAGTTTTTGGCATGACCACAAGTAGGTTGTAGAACACTGGAAGGAAGAGGGATAAAAGTGGACAAGAGCCACTCAAATGATGGGAGGGGGGAGGGAAGGGGGAGGAGAAAGCTTGGGGGGCGGATCTTACTCTGGTAAGACTGCAGTATAGGTTAGTGTATAAGTCTATGCATGCCATATATGAACACTGCAGTGGCTAAAATAAGGACTAGCTGTGTGTGTCTACAAGGCTAGAACACAGGTGTCGTGGAGAGCTGGGAGGGGGGGAGCAGAACATTCTATGTATCCCCTAGGTGTAGTTGTGTTGCTATTATAGTAATGAGATACAATATACGGGTACCTATAGAACTGATAGATAGGAACTCAGCATGACTTGTTGACAATATTTAGATGTAGAGGTTCTAACCTTATTGAGCTGCAGCTGTAATGCCTTTTAAATAACCTACTTAGGGATATATATTTCACAGGAACCTTTTGTGTGGGGTGAGGATACATATATATGTTGGTACTGTAACACACACTAGCATCTCAGGGTATATAAGGGGTGTATAGGAGGTGTATAGTGTGAATGTATATTTATAGGTGGGACATTGTGAGTCAGCAGACTTTATTAAATATGCAAACCCTAGAATGTTATAATATAATACCCAGGAAGCATGTAAAGCCTGACAAGAATCATTCAGATCAGAGTAAAACGTAACTAGGAATATAGGGGCAGGAACTCTAGGTAAAAATCATGAAGCAGCATTAAGTGCCCACATTACAGTATTAAAGGGCTGGGTACTATATGGTAGAGGTAATGGATAAAACTAAATAGGTGCACCGAATATATCATATGACATCAGGAGCTATCATTCTCGGTGCCTGATGAAAACCATATAAACCCTACAGAAACAGAAACATTGGGGAGACCATTAATACAGTTTTAGTCTTTCTTTTGTAGAGAGTCTCATGTAGACTGGGGGTACAGACCATCCGGCGTTGTAGCCATCATTAGTGTCCTCCAAACCAAATACTCCCCTGCAGTTGTCACTTACAAAAATCCATGTGGACTGTATAATAATATAGAGATTAAGTCTAGCTGTAAACAGTCTCATAAAGAACGGACTTTAAAGTGATCCATCAAAAGTGGTGCCTTCTATTCTCTTACCCAACTCCAGATCAGATTTTCAGCTGTGAAATTAGGTTCAGGGGCAAATAGATTATTACATTAGAGGACTAGAGACATCCCAGTAAGAAGCGGTACCTGGAGTCTGGGTATGCGCCTGCATACTGAGTTATTTGGACAAGCTCTGCGACTCTGGGATAGACGGTGTCATCACTGCTCCATGCAAATGATTTCCAGAGACAAAGGCGGCATACCAAGCGTGGGCAAGAGGAGGATGGTGAGTGTGTAAGGCCCAAGATGGTGGCGTTAGAAGCGTGCTTACTGCAGTCGGGCTCACAGTCTCTTCAAGTTCCGATTTCCCCTGAATGGAGAGCTGAGAGGAAAGAGCCGGCGGACGATCTATCTCACAAAGCTCAGAGCACGATATGTCACTGCCAGAGTGAGTATCTCGAACAGGCTCAACTGTTGTCTCATTTCCCTCAGCGCGTTGTACCTGATCTGCGGCCTCCTCTGAATGGATTGTCTGCGGGGTAAGCCCTAGTAACAATGACAGTAGGTCATCTTTCAGGCTTCGAAAGTGTTGTGCTAGGCATTGCTGGGTACGTTTTTCCCATGCTTCAAGGGCTACCGCAGCCTCCATATTATTGAGGTATAGGTTCTAACCGGTACACCTGCGTGGGACAGTCTGAGAACAGGTTTCAGCGGTGTACTCCTTGATTGAATTACCTGTGACTTCTAATAAAATATTACAGGTATTATTAGTCTTCTAGTGTATTTTAGAGAAAGTTTAGGCTCTGTTTATGCTAAATAAATCAGTTAATGGTATCTATGAGCCAGGAGCTACACACACACACGTCTAGCTGTCTCTGCAGTTGGCTCCGCCCCCCAGTTAAATATAATTTTAATCTAACTAACTCTTATTAACTAAAGTCTTCCTATTTAAAACTAAATACTTACCTGTAAAATTAACCCTAATATATAACGAATAATTATATTGTAGCTATTTTAGGATTTATCTTTATTTTACAGGCAACATTATATTTATTTTAACTAGGTACAATAGCTATTAAAGAGTTATTAACTATTAAATAGCTACCTAGTTAAAATAATTACAAAATTACCTGTAAAATAAATCCTAACCTAAGTTACAATTAAACCTAACACTACACTATCATTAAATTAATTAAATAAATTACCTACAATTAAATACAATTAAATAAATTATTCTATAATACAAAAAAAACACTAAATTACAAAAAATAAATATTACAAGAATTTTAAACTAATTACACCTAATCTAAGCCCCCTAATAAAATAAAAAAATAAAAATAATAATAAAAGTCTCTACTCTATTCTACATTACAAATTAACCAGCTTTTTTACCAGCCCTTAAAAGGGCTTTTTGCGGGGCATGCCCCAAAGTAATCAGCTCTTTTGCCTGTAAAAAAAAATACAACCCACCAACATTAAAACCCACCACCCACATACTCCTACTCTGACCCACCCAAACCCCCTTAAATAAACCTAACACTACCCCCCTGAAGATCTCCCTACCTTGAGTCGTCTTCATCCAGCCGGGCCGAAGTCTTCATCCGATGGGGCAGAAGAGGACATCCAGACTGGCAGAAGTCTTCATCCTATCCGGGCAGAAGAGGACATCCAGACCGGCAGACATCTTCATCCAAGCGGCATCTTCTATCTTCATCCATCCGACCAGGAGCGGCTCCATCTTCAAGACCTCCGGGGCGGAACATCCTTCTTCACTGACGACTACCCGATGAATGAAGGTTCCTTTAAGTGACGTCATCCAAGATTGCGTCCCTCAAATTCTGATTGGCTGATAGGATTCTATCAACCAATCGGAATTAAGGTAGGAAAAATCTGATTGGCTGATTCAATCAGCCAATCAGATTCAAGCTCAATCTGATTGGCTGATCCAATCTTCCAGCGGAAGATTAGGGGTTAATAATAATATGCAGGGGTCAGCGATAGCGGGGGAGGCAGATTAGGGGTTAATAAGTGTAAGGTTAGGGGTGTTTAGACTCGGGGTTCATGTTAGGGTGTTAGGTGCAGACTTAGAAAGTGTTTCCCCATAGGAAACAATGGGGCTGCGTTAGGAGCTGAACGCTGCTTTTTTGCAGGTGTTAGGTTTTTTTTCAGCCAGCTCAGCCCCATTGTTTCCTATGGGGATATCGTGCACAAGCACGTTTTCGTAGCTTACCGCTACCATAAGTAACGCTGGTATTGAGGGTTGAAGTGGAGCTACATTAGGCTCAACGCACCCTTTTTTGAGCCTAACGCAGCCCCTCAGACAACTCTAAATACCAGCGTTGTTTGGAAGCAGTGGTAGGAAAAAAGCTGCGTTAGCTACGTGGGTCTTTACCGACAAAACTCTAAATCTAGCCGTAACATTTCATTAAATAAAAACCTACCATTACAGAAAAAAAAAAACCACAGTTCAAACACCTAGACCTCATATTTTGAGCACTTATAACTTTTTGTGCAATATTTTTTTGAATAATTTTTATTAGATGGTGTTATTATGAGTGTAACAATACTTTTTAATGTATTTTTTATGTTTTTTGTGATACTTTTTAGTTTTGGAAAGCAGTTAACCAGAGCTCTAAGGATTAGGGATGCGCGAATGTTTCTAAAAATTCAAAATTGAAAACAAATTTTTATACATTCGTTCATTGGAATCGAATTTTTTATGTTTATATAACATTCTATTTTTGAATTTTCGTTTTCAAATTTTTCAATAAAATTCGAAAATATTCGTTAGAATAATGGAATATTTATCTATGTATTCATTCAATTTCAAAATGTAATATTCTAATTTGAATGTGACATTCAAATTTAAAATAGTATTTTTAGTCTAATACTGTGTTTTTTAAATGTGACATTCGAATTCGAATGTGACATTCGAATTTTTAAATAGTATATCTAGTTTACAACTGTGTTTAATAAATGTGATATTCAATTCGAATGTGATATTCGATTCGAATATGATATTCGATTTGAATGTGACATTTGAATTCAAAATAGTATTTCTAGTCTAATACTGTGTTTTATAAATGTAATAATCAAATTTGAATGTGATATTCGATTCAAATGTGATATTTAATTTGAATGTGATATTCGATTAGAATGTGACATTCAAATTCGAAATAGTGTTTCTAGTCTACAATTGTGTTTTATAAATGTAATATTCGAATTTGAAAGTGACATTCGAATTCGAATGTGACATTCGAAAACTGTAAATAACATTTGAAAATCGAATTTTTAAGAATAATCGTTCTTATCAACATTCTATTATGTAAATCGAATTTCTACAATAACATTCGTTCTAACATTTAAATAGAATATAAACACATTCACACATCCCTACTAAGGATACAGTAATTATTCTAGCATAAACCGCGATTACGCTCAAGTGATTACGTTTACTTTCAACTTGTAATAGGAGCGAAAAACACAACTTTTGCAAATAACCGTGATAAACACCTTACCACTCACACGTAAAAGTTTATGCTCTAGCAAGTGTTCCTAATATTCAATTTTACCTGCTGGAGTGTATTAAATTGTTTTAATTTAATTTATTATTTAAAATAGTTGATTTTGCCTATTCTATCCCCATTCATACTGTAAATTTAATACTTAAGTACTGGTCATAGAAATGCTGTGTAAACAAGAAAATTAAGTAGGGTAGGGTGGAATAGAGAAATAATAAAATGTTAACTTTTCCAATGTTGTTTCAAAATACTGGTCTCGCTGTGACTATATAGTGATAGAAAATAAAAAAAAATTTTTGTGTAAATATTGAGATATGCTAATGAGATCTGCTCTCCCTGGAAGCTCAGCCAATTTGATTAGCTTGCAGTTTCAATTAGCAGAGACACCTATCTCATATAAAACTTATACCAAAAGGAGCGATATACCATAGAATTTAAACTTTGCTGCAAGTATAATAAGTCTTTGTGAATGCATTGAGGTGGAAATAAATTTTAAAGCACTGTTCCTTTAATGTTGAAATATTTTTTATTGACAATATATAACGTCAATTACAACATGTCAGTGCAGTAGGCTTCATTACATTGTCTTAGCATTTAAAAATACAGAAAAGTCTTAACATACTGTTTATATTGTTTTCATAAATTGTCTCCCCCCCCTCTCCCTCCTCACTCCCTAACTCCCCCCCCCCCCTCTTATCCCATTTCCCTAGACTTAAACTTCTTAACTAAATAATAAAAAAAAATTCTACAACTTTAAACTTTTCCCGTCGAGCAGTGCCATTTTTATTTTTTATATTAATCTGTATCCATTTCTAAAATAGTAAGTTTGTTTTCTCCATAATTTAAGCTTAGATATTTTTGTTTATTTAAAATCCAATGTATCCACATATTTTGGAAACTCTCTGATGTGCCCTGTATCCATGCAGCTGATTCCAACATATCATACACATCATCAATTTTGGACACCACTTCACCCCATTCTGGGGCCCCCGCTTTCCATTTCCTAGCTATGCATATTCTGGTTGCTGTGCATATAATATTAACCCATCTGTTGGTAACTGAATTTAGTGAATCCTGGGGGATATGGAGCAAGGCCTGTGAGTCTGATAATGTAAAAGATTCGTCTAGAATCACCTTAAACAGTTGAATGAGTTTGTCCCATATCGGTTGTAGCATTGGGCACTCCCACCACATGTGGAGATATGTCCCTATCCCTTTACAGCCCCAATAACATAATCTACTTCCCTGAGTAGTGTAGTGTGAAGATTTCAGTGGTGTGAGGTACCATCTATATGAAGTTTTTATTGAATTTTCAATGAGATCTGCCCCTATTAAACTTTTATTCATTGAGGAGAAAATCTGTCTCCATTCCTCCCTATCATATGTTATATCTAAGTCTTGTTCCCACCTATCGTAAATTATTAACTTTTCTGAATTATTTGCTCCTTGTATGGCTAAGTATAGCCATGTGATCGTTTTTTTATTTCTACCGGGTGTCGTTATCATTTGTTCTAAAGTAGTGTATGAACAGGTTGAGACACCTAGTCTATATGTATTTATAGCATGAGAAATTTGGAGATATAAGAACCAATGTAACGTAATTGGGTGTATTTTATCTCTTAATTGTGTAAATGTCAATAACTTCCCTTTATCTAGAAAATCTGCCACCCTATAAAGGCCTTTATTTGCCCATTTATCTATCTGTTTTTGAAATTCATTTGGGAGTAATGTACTTAGTGGTATTGTCAGGGTGTGTGGTGAAAGGAGTTTTAGTGAGTTTGTCAGTGACCTCCAAATAAGTTTAGATTCCTCTGTAGTCTTTAGTTTAAATAGTCTCTGGTCGTTTGTACTATCGTGTTTCCATATTATGTCTCCCGGGGTATTCCACCCTCCAATGTCTGCTTCAATACCTGGCCAAGTCATTCCCTGGCTTTCCTTACATAACAGAACATTTTGTGCCAATCTGGCTGCATGGTAATAATCTCTGATGTTAGGGACTTCCACTCCTCCCAATTGTTTGTGTTGTTTTAAAACATGAGCGGCTATTCTAGCTGTTTTGTGCCCCCTTATAAATTTAATAATTTCAGATTGTAGCTCTTCCAGATCTTTTGCTGGGACTTTAATAGGCAGAGCCCTAAATAGGTACAGTAGCCTTGGTAAGACATTCATTTTAATGGCTGACAATCTACCATACCAAGAAAAGTTGCCTTTTTTCCACTTCATTATTTCCCTTCTTATAGTTTTGTAAATTGGAATATAGCTTGCTTTGTATAGTGTTTCAAGAGTGTTTGTAAGTTGGATTCCTAGATATTTTAAGGAACAGCCTGCCCATTTGAAGTCAAAGTTTGCTTCTATCAACTTTTGCGTGTGTGCTGGTAATGACAGAGGAAGTGCTTTGCATTTATCTGAGTTTATTTTGAAACCCGACACACTTCAAAAATCATCTAATAATTGGTATAGGTTAGGGAGGGTAATCATTGGTTTTGTAATTGTGAGCAGGATTTCATCTGCAAATAAAGTTAGCGTTTGTTCCCCTTTATTTAATTTAACCCCATGGATGTCCTTAGATTTACAAATACACAACGCTAGTGGTTCTATGCATAATGCGAATAAGAGTGGTAATAGTGGGCATCCCTGACGGGTTCCATTCAATATATTGATAGGTCGAGACTGATATCCTGCTGCCTTAATTGTTGCTACTGGGTTTGTGTATATATTTTCAATTGCACCCCTAAATTTACCACCAAATCCCATATGTTCGAGAACTGCCATCATATATGGCCAATCTACTCTATCAAACACCTTCTCTGCATCCAAGGAAAGGAGCAGAGAAGGCGTTTCTGTCCCCTTCAGGTATTCCATCAGCGTCACTATGCGTCTTACATTATCTGGGGCTTCCCTCTCTTTAATAAATCCCACCTGATCAGGATGGATTAATGAAGGTAAATATTATTTAAGCCTATTTGCAATGATTTTGGTAAGGATCTTGAGATCCTGGTTAATTAAGGAAATCGGCCTGTAAATTTGTACCATTTTAGGGTTTTTCTCTGGCTTGGGGATTAAACCTATCTTGGCCTGTAATAGTTCAGGGGGAACTGGAGTGCCTGTCATGACATCTTTACAGAATTTGTGCAAATGGGTAGTTAAGTTGGATCTAAATAGCTTATAGTAGTCACCCGAAAACCTATCGGGTCCTGCTGCCTTACCCAATTTAAGATCTTTAACAGCCGCTGAGACTTCAGCAGCAGAAATCTCTGCATCCAAAGCCTCCGCGTCTGCCTTGTTCAGTTTTGGCAAATTCGCCAACATCAGAAGTTTATTTCTTAAAGTCTCTGTCTGGGGGGAATGGGTAACTTTCTTTCCATCGTAAAGGGACTCGTAGTAATTGGCAAAACACTCTGTAATTTCTTGTGGGTGAGATGTTAAAGTGCCGTCTGGTTTTTGAATTTGTGCTATTGTGAAAGATTTCATTCTCTCTCTTAACTTATGAGCCAGATATCTATCTGGTTTATTGGCATATAGGAAATAGAATGTTTTTAATTTATTAATGGACCTCAATGAGTTATCAGAGAGAATTTTGGCCAGCTCTTTTCTCTTATTTGTCAATGTGTCTAGTGAACGTTGAGATAGTGTATTTTTATGTGCCTTTTCCAGAAGTTCAATTTTTTGTTGCAGAGCAGCTACCGTGAGCCAACTCTGTTTTATGTATAAAACGTTTTCTTTTATAAGTATACTTCTAATATACGGCTTATGTGCCGCCCACAAGATTACTGGATCAATTGCAGGATCTACATTTAACTTCCAGTACTCATCTAGACTTTTTAATATTTTAGTTTTTATACCTGGTTGCCTAAAAAGTGTAAGGTCGTATGTCCAGGATCTTTGTCTTTCTACATTAATAAGCCCTGTTAACTGTATCTGTATTATGGAATGTTCTGACCAAACTGAGGCATGAATGGACGAAGAGATTATATTTGGTAGTAGAGTTTTTACTAATATATATATATATATATATATATATATATATATAGTCTAGTTTGGTATATATCTTATGGGCAGGTGAGTAGTATGTGTGGTCATTTGTTCGGCCATATAATGTCGTCCAGGTATCAAATATATTATGATTCTCTAAAGATCCCCTAATTGATTTGGTGATAGAGTTGTCTTACTTGCTTATTCATAAGTTTAGATGTATTAGTGTCTCTTAATATCATTAAATTTACATTAAAATCCCCGGCCAATATTATCAGGGTTTGGGACCATTGGGTCAGTAAATGCGAAATATTGTCAAAAAATTTGTGTTGTCGTTTGTTGGGTGCGTAAATATTGCAGAGTGTGATTTGTTTATCTTGAAGAGTCCCTCCCACTATAAGGTATCTACCCTCCCTATGCCTTAGCACTTCTTCCTTTGTAAATTGAATAGAATTATGAATAAGTATAGAAACTCCCCGTTTCTTTTTATCGGTTGTGGAATGAAAGTGTTGCGTGTTATGTTTATCCCAATACTTAGGGACTTGATGGTGTGTAAAATGTGTCTCCTGTAGGAAAATGATTTTAGCTTTCATGTTATTGTATTGGGTAAGTATAGTTCTCCTTTTAACGTTGGTGTTCAGACCTCTTACATTATGGGAAATTATCCTCCATCTAGAATCTATGTGTGTGCATTTTCCCTCTTTCCTCCCCATACCTGAATATCAGTTCTACCTTCATTTTCTGGCTAATACCAGCCTTCTTAGTGGCCATCTCACCATGGAGAAACTTTTTTGACCCTTGCTCGATGGTACTTGAAACTAAAAAACAACAAAAACATAAAAAACATATCCACACCATAAACAACATTGAATTATTAAATATCATGTAATCCTTAAACTTTTTCTTGTTTAAATGCATCCTCAAATCTATCTAGATGGGAGTGCAGTTAATTATAGCATAGTATGTATTGTATACTAATGATCTAAAAAAAAAGTGGATCTTTTGTTCCTAGAGTGAACAAATAATTCTAGCCTTGGCATGAATAGATGGAGTCAGCTATATATAATCATTATTTATCTCTTTATTGCTTACCCAGTATTATAAGAAAGCCCTTAGAGGTTTGTCTTTCCCAGGAGGGAAATTCTTTCTATTAAGGCTACATACATCAGCGACAATATCCCTTTACTAACATAAGTAAATATTCTTTATGTTCGTGCCATCTGTTACTAACAAGATATCTACATTCAATTCCTGGGAAGCCACATGTTTTGTAGTGCTATCTCCTCCACACAGAGTAAGGCAAAGGCAAATTTTACTTTAAAAAGAACACCAATTAGTTTTCTGCGTCTCTTCAGTCTTTCAGTGTCTTTGTTTCCTTTTAGAGACTTTTGTTCAGCGGTCACTTTGAGCTGTTCCTCTTGATGGCTGTGTAGATCTTTTGGCATTGTCTTGAGGGTCGTCTGGTATCTCTGGGCATTCCAGCTTAAGCATTTGACAGAGACCTGGGATGTCTTGTTTCTCTTTTATTGTGACTGTTCTGCCCTCATGGTGTATGTGAAGTGCGAAAGGGAACCCCCATCTGTATAATTCTTGATTTTTCTGCAGTAGTTGTGTCAGCGGGCATAAAGCAAAGCGCTTATGCAGAGTTTTGATACAAAGGTCTTGAAAAACTGTATGACTGAACCTTGAAATTTAAAAGTCGGATTCTTTCTAGCTGCTGCCATGATTTCTTCTTTTTCCTGGAAGCGTGATAATTTGATTATGACATCCCTTGGCGGTTCAGTGTCTTTTGGTTTTGCTCTCAGAGCTCTATGAGCCCTTTCCATTTGGAATTTCCCTTCCACAGAGGAGTTTGTGATTGCTTGAAATAGTTGTAGGAGATAATTACTTAAATCTGTTGTAGTTATAGCTTCTGGGATACCCTTCAAGCGGATATTACACCTCCGGCTCCTATTTTCCAGGTCTTCCCGTTTGTCATTAATATCTGCCATCTCCTGTTGTTGCTCCACCATTTGCTGAGTTAAAGTTGTAATGTCTTCTTCCATTGTCCTTCTAGAGATTCTAGCCTGGAACCTAATTCCGAAATATCTTGTTTGATTTCAGTGATACTGTTCGTAACAGTGTTCTGGAGGGTATCCATCTTTTCCCACATTTTGTCAAATATTGTGGATATATCTTGCTTAGAGACAAGATTCCTTATGTCATTTCTGGTAATAGGAATATTTTTACCTGCTGGTGATGTTGGTTTAATATCTTCTTCCATTTTTTCCTCAGTTGCTGTAATTTCTTTATCCTGCGCCCTTTCTTCTTTCTGAGATCTAAAAAATATGTTGGCTGTTGCAGGTTTAGTTGTAGCAGTTAAAATGGGGAGAGAGTAAGCGCTAAAAAGCTTAAAAGGCTATTAAAAAGTACATTTTAATACATATAAAAATTTACAAATGGCAATCAGACGCATGGATCCATGTCTGACTTAACAAAAAAATATATAATAAACAAATCTAAAAATATCTAAAAATATCCAATGGAGTAAAGTTGTAGCAGTTAACTTACTTTGTCTTCTGACTGACATTATATGGCCTGTATATTAAAGCTGGCGGAACACTCTAGAAAATCTGTACGCAGAGCAAAGATCAGTGAGACCACTAATTATGGCCTGAGATGGTAGCAACCCTGCTGCAATATTAGTGTGTTTAAATGCTCTTCCAATTCATATGCAGTTCTGGAGTGGTGTAGAAAAAAATGCGTACAGTAGCTTATGCTGGGTTAATTTTCTGTTTCACCATACTATCTGCTGACCCCTCATTTTCTGAGCAATTATAATAGTAGCATTATGTGTGATATATCAGTACAGTCTGTGTTACAGCCTCATATAAAATGTTTCCGTTTATGTAATCTTTTTTATAAAAGCCAACTTTCAAATGTCTATGCTTTGGGAGTTAATCCTTGCTCTCCAGCCCTTTTCATATCCTTCATGCAAGTGAGAAAAAGAAAGTGTGTACTCACTAACAGGCTTGTTGCTGCTGTGCCAGCTCCCTTTCTGCTAATATTCTCATTAAAAACATGCCGTCTCCCACGTGGCTGACTCTCTACTATGGTGTCTTAAGGATCTCTTTCCTCCTCCACCACCCTGTATATTATGTGCTGCTCATTTTCACCGCTCTACTCCTTACCGGATCGCAACACTGCTGCCTCTTGATTTTATCCTCCTTTCCTCTCTAACATCTTATTAGGAGGCCCGCCTGTTGAATTTTATCCCCTCGCCATGCAAGGTGCCAGTAGCTGTTGCGTGATGTCGGCTCTTACGCGGAGAGAGCAGTGTGATCTCAGATTGTCAGGGCTTTATGTACAAACACTCCGGTGATGTTTTAGCTTCACTCTAGGAGCTTCTTATAACTTTTACTCCACTTTTCTTATGAGATGCACCCGGAGCACTCGAATCACACGTCCTCCATTATGCCTGCCTTGGCTCCGCCCAGCACTATTCCTTTTAAAGGGTCACTGAACTCAATATGTTTATTTCATAATTCAGATAGATAATTAAATTTTAAGCAACTTTCTAATTTACTCCTATTATCATTTTTTCTTCGTTCTCTTGGTATCTTTATTTGAAAAAGCAGGAATGCATTTTTGGTTTATCACCCTAGATAGCACTTGCTGATTGGTGGCTGCATTTAGCCCTCACTCAGCAAGCACTACCCAGGTGCTGAACCAAAGATGGGCCAGCTCGTAAGCTTACATTCCTACTTTGTCAACTAAAGATTCCAAGAGAACAAAGAAACATTGATAATAGGAGTAATTAGAAAGTTGCTTTATATTGCATGGTCTATCTGAATGATGTAAGAAAACAATTGGGTTTAGTATCCCTTTAAGTACAACTAAAAATGGCACTAGTGTGTTTTGTATATGCACAAAAGCAATGTTCTTTTTACAAAGTCTTGAAATAATGTGAATAAAACCTGATAGGTCAGTTTTATGGTTTGTTATCATTGCTCAAGTGCAATGGTTAACCACTTTACACATTCATTATTAAAAGTATAGGGAGCTTGAAATATTTTTTTTTTTTATCACACGCAACTTGTAATATGCAATAGCGGTCATGTTTGTGCGGAAATATATATACTGTAAGTTTTGGGAGTAATCAATTTTGTACATTTCCTAAACCGAATGAGTATTGCTTGTGAATATTCAGCAGATTAGCTAAACTTTTTAATTTTAAAATTTTCTGTCATTTAACTTTTCTTACTGTTTAAAATAATAGGGCGAAGAACACAGACATTTATAGAAATTTGAGAAAATGAGACAAATCTGTCTTTTTCTAGTTTATTGTAATAAATAAATGTGACATCACACACTATAATATACCCACTAGAGCCAATATACCAGCTACAGCCAGTCAGCACAGTCATTTTCTTTGAGAGTGGACTACAGCTAACATGGCTTGTTTCTACTTGGCGATTTATGTATTTCTTGTTATATGCCAACCTGGCATGGGCACACCTGTGAGCACCCCACAAGGTAATTATGTGTATATTCTTCTTCACTAATGACTTTGTTAACGAGTTGTTATTGATAATCCCTTCCTATAGGCAGTTCTGTCAAATTTTTGTTTGTTAGCTGTAGAGGGTTAATGAACTATTATGGTGTATTATCTATATTTTGCTTGCTTTGCAGATGTGACCATTGCATGAAAATGTGTACAGTTAATATTAAACAGTGTGTCTAATTCGCAAAATGCATTTTTATTCTATGTGAGAATGCAGAGAGAGGGTATGTGGAGAAGTAATTTCTCTGTTATGATTTTCACTTTATATATTTTTGTAAATAAGATTTATAAATGTCTATTCTAAATGGTACATATTGTCTATTTCAATTACATTTCAAAGGAAGTAAGTTAGGTTCATTGTAAGATAATCAGCTTAATGAACACAATGGAAACCATATTTGTCTGGTGAAAATCATAGAGATTGTCAGAACAACATGGTTTGGTTGTCACAGTTCCCAGATCAGGGTATAACACAGAATAAGTGCTGAGTTAAAATATACTAATTTGCTCCTTAAATATTTGTATCCTGCATAAACTATATTTATCTTGAAATATTTTAAGACCTTTGTTGCTTAACTTCTTACTATAGATCATTAGATTTGTTTTTTATTGTGTAATTATTGTGTAATTATTGTGTATAGAGTTCTTGAGTTGTCACAGATATATATATATATAAAAAATCACCTAGTCTTCTGTCCAATGGCCACTAACAGAAATGGATGAACCCTCCTTGTTATCACTAAACATACTTACCACACTGGTCAGTTAGTGACCACTAATCTCTTGAGATAGCACATTATATTGAATAATAGTCCTATTTATATTATGTAGTTTTGTAACATTTGATAATGCAGTTTAGACTTTTGCACTAGCTGTGTACTCTTTACTTAAATATTTAGGTACATTCATTAATTATTAGATGTTTAAATGTTAGAACTAACAAATAATTAAATGATTTCTCCTTTGTACACAGGGTTGACCATGGGCCCAATCAACAGTGAGAGCCTCTACAATTCAATAGTAAAGGGTAAGGATAAGGATACAATGCAAATACCCCATCACTTAAGCAACAAATATCACATAGAAACTGTAGTTCATAAGTCTTAAATAGAGAAAGTAGTTGACACAATGAACAACAAACATATATTTTATATACTTCTAACTTTTGTTTTGTTATTTTTACAGGGTTTTTTGCTGGTCTTAATCGTTCAGGTAAGTCAATTTTTATTATTTTTTTAGCCTTCAGAACTTAATATTTTAATAGATAAGGTCACTAAATAAACACTCAAAGCTTCAAAATGACCTACACCCTAAACAAAAATGCTAAAAGCTTCCCCATTAGCACCTTTATTTATAATCTCACCCTAAGCCATTTAATCTTACTGAACACTTTGTTATACTGAAGCAACTGCTGGGCAGGACCCACTTGTACATATTTTATATAATCAGTGTTGTCAACCTGTTATCCTGCTGAAGTCTGTAGTGTAAATAATAATAATGTGCTATTTTATGTTTCTCTACAGTATACGCCTTTGCTATTCTGGGCGTAATTGCCCTGATAATTGTTATAATTGGAGGATGGGCACTATGGAAGCACATCCGGTAAGTTACAGGGAGCTGGCTCCCCTAATAAAGCCATCTATACATTTTAACCATGTTCTTTAGATATTTATATTTGTTTATTAAACATCTGTGCAACCCACACAACTCACAAGACAAAAGAAATGCTTTGACATCTTTTACTGCATTTAATGATTGTGCCACTGTTTTCTATCATGTAAAATCATATTTAGATCCACTTTAACATACAATTTGCTGCTCATTATAGATGCTGCTGCTCCTGTTTACCATTAACGTATGTTGTTTTATTGCCTACAGAACACATAACAGATCTAATTTAATATATATATAAGCACACTGGCTTGGTCTCCATTGCTGTTATAAACAATGTAAACTGTTAATGGAGATACTTTTTGTTACCGCCAGTTTACACAGCTTACAATAGCAATAGGGACTGGACCAATGTATTTTCCTCCTTTGATTTTATCTGTTACATTTTCCACAAAACAAGCTGACACCCCCAGTGACTAACGGCACAAACTTAACACACAAACACAAGGGTTTAAAACCTTTCCCACGTTGTAGTGTCACATTCTTTTTGTTATGTTTATATTTATGTAATTAATGCTTTGACAATCACAAACAGTGTAAAATAGATGGGAATTATTTAACATTTTTAAAATTAAATTACTGAATTTTGAATTCTGACTGACTGGAAATGACACATTTTCTAATCATTTTATTCAGTCAGAATATAATAATATAAAAGAACATTGCCATAGATTATACTTTTCAGAATACTCAATGCATTAATGAATAATCATGTTATGGAAAAAAATATATAACTATAGTATCCCCCCCCCCCCCCCTTTTTTATTTATAGAAAATCAAAGCTTCCTGATGAGGAACAACCAAAAATTAGGCCAATCATCAGGAAAGGTAAGAAAATTTACATGCTGGTTATATGAGGGCAAAGTAACTCATTATATTAATTAAGGGACTATGTATATATACAGTATATATACAGTATAATATATATATATAGAACAGGGTGGTATACAAGGATATGCAATTTATTTTTATATTTCTATATTTATATATATATATATATATATATATATATATATATATTCTTTTGAAGCTTCTATTAAAAAGGAGAAGAGGAGAAAGGAGGAGAAAAAGCAGGACAGAAAGAGGAGGAAGAAGAGGGAGAAAGAGGTGGAGCAGAAAGAGGAAATTAAGCAAGAGGAGAAAGAGAAATTGAAGGATGTAAAGGAACAAAAGATCAAAGATGAAAACTCAGTAGAAGGTAAGAAAAGACAATAGAAATCAAGAGACATGATAAAAAGGAAACAATAAGAAGAGCATTCAATAAAAAGATATAGAGAATGGTATAGAATAGAAAAAAAGACTAAAGGGGAAAATAATTAGATAAGGAAATGGATAAGATGAGAAAGGTTACTCTGTTGCAATAAAAATATAATCTACAGGGAATTTGTTGGGCCCGTAGGACAAGTGATAGAAATACATAAAACAAATGAAAAGTTTAAATAAAATAAAAAATCAATTATATAGAACACATAGGTGCAAAAGAAAGGAACGCTCAATACAGAACATAATACATCACTAAGGATGCCCTTTATTAAATAACAGTAATGGAAACGTCTCACTATACACACAATGAAAAATACTTGATAAGCACCTAACACTAGGTAGGCAATTCATTATCATTAATGTTATAGACATTGTCACCTACTTTTATATTAATATAGCAGTATTGCTGATCAGACAGTAAAGCATGCTATATAAACCTACAAATAAACCATAATATAGCTACAATCATTATTAACCTTTTACAGCAGGAATTGTTCTGGATTATTAGAATTTACAAATATAAACATTAAACTACAATCCATAACACAGGGTAAAAAATTGTTTTGCTATTTATGATCCTCCATATTATACATATAACAATGTCCTAATTTTAAATTGTTTATTTATGTTTTAAAATAGCTAAAATTGAAACCAAAGAACAAGGTACACAGACAGATGGCACAGAAAAAAAAACATGGAAACTCCTGGAATACTGGATTAATAGAGATCTAGAAATACAGAGACGGCGGGAGGAAGAACAAAGGGAGGAGGAAGAGTTTTTTAACTAAAAGAATAACTAAAGCTACCCCTCTCTCTGATACCTTTGTCCAATGTGAAATTTCCCTAAATATGTCCTGCTTTATCTCCTTGATCTCCTGATTTCCCTCCCTGGCCAAACAAACATCCTCACCTGATGCCATCACATGTTTACTGAGTGATTAATAAAATTGGAATTAAATTACAAAACAATTTCTATTTGTTTTAAGTTTAAATCAGTACATACATGTACAACAAGTAATGTATAGATAATCTAATAGCACACATAGAATAATTGCTCCAGGTCTCAAGCTTTATATCTGACAAGTTTTCTCCTTGGATAAAATCTATGTCTCTATGTGTCAATTTTAAGGGGCCTGTAGAGCTTTTTGAATATTCTGCTATAGCGAATCATGTCCGCCCTGCTTTGCTAAATGCCGACAGCATATGCTGTCGGCATTTAACATTTCACAAACATTTCTGGTGCTCATTTAACCAATACTTATAGCTAGACATAAATTATAATAAGCATATGTAAATAAAGACCCTTACATAGATAAACTCATTCCAATAATCTTGGTTCTTATAAACTGCAGAGGTTTAACTTGACATTCCGTATACAGAACCAGAGGAATTTTCTATATGTGCATCGAAAGAACAGTGTACCTGGTATAACTTTTAACCACTATGCATCAGTAACATAAGTAGGGTAAATGATCATAAAATATAAGAGGTTTAAAAGCAAATATAATCCCCCATCTCTGTATGTCTCCTTTTTGCCACATTATCATTGTATAGCCATGACGTCTATGATATAATGAACCATAATTCAGACATAGGAGGGACGAAAAGGGGAAAAACTTTACAGGATTAATACTTCCCTATCAAAAATGTACAACAGCAAACATTCAAAATTACTTATAAAACAAATAGTTCTTACCCATCATAGAAATTTAAACCTTTTCTATGCTACATATATAGACCAGTATTTCTAGTACTGGTTCTCAAGTGGGAGAATAGCCTCTGGACCATGCCCTGGCTAGTGTTAGTTTAACTGCAGAGCAAAATATAGGCAAGAAAATATTTCTCATTTCTGATAACCCAAGATAGAATAGAGCTGGCTCTTGTATAGTATCAGACACTCAGTTTAGCACATATATGAAATCCCTTTTCCCAATTGGTTTAGAAAATGACAGAGGTTGTGACTTCTACCTCAGTTGCCACAGTCTCAATTTACCAGTAGAATCCAATCAGAATTTAGTGAAATGCAGGTTTATATACTCATATATACTTCATAAAATAACACACATCTGCCCTCTTAGAAGTGTTAGAGCAAGGATCAAACCAAAACTAATTTCATTATAAACTATATCCATCCTTTGTGAAAATCCAGGTAGTTAACTTGTGATACCTTTGAAGTTGTGAGATGCTGTGCAGTGCCTATGCCTACATAACATGCTTAGTTTGTATGAGCCAAAAACAAAGAATTAGCTCCAATGATTCATGCAAAAGGAAAAAAGTTTAAAAAGTCCACAATTTATTGCAAAATTAGATTAAAAATACAGTGATCCATACGACTTGTTCTGAGTAGAAGTTCTAATGAGAACAACAGTTGAAGGAAACCAGGAAGTGTGTGGAGCAGTTGGTGGGAGCTCTGTTACTGTGAGAAGAGTATCAGGCAGTGGATAAATAAATGACAAGACCCAAGACAACCTGAGTAGCAGCTTAAGAAGATAAACCCTGTTACCAATGTAACAACAAATGGGTATGAAAGACTCACAGGGTGCCTGCGCTGACAGCTCACTTATTTATTGGCTGACACATAAACTAATCCAGACAAGAATTTTGCTGCCTTGTAATTAGATATGCTAATGTAAAGCCTATTCTACCTCCAATGAAATGCTTTAACTAAGAATGACTCAACAGATTTTTGTTGATGCATGTCTGTTCATTCATTATAAGGACCTTTTTTTAATTGTTTTTGGATGAAATTAAGGCATAAGGAAAATAGTTATTTTTTTGCATTTACCTAAAGTTAATGCATATGCCTATTGAGTACTCGAAAGGGTTAATATTATTTGCTTGAGACACAGGCCCCTATTTATTAAAGGTCTTGCGGACCTGATCCAATGGATCAGGTCCGCAAGACCTCGCTAAATGCGGAGAGCAATAGGTTCTCTGCATCTAACATTGCACCAGTAGCTCACAAGAGCTGCTGGTGCAACACCGCCCCCTGCTGACTCGCGGCCAATAGGCCGGCAGCAGGGAGGTGTCAATCAACCCGATCATACCTCAATCTGGTTGATTTCCGGCGATTCCTGACCGCCTGCTCAGAGCAGGAGGACAGGGTTATGGAGCAGCGGTCTTTAGACCACTGTTTCATAAATTGTGTTTCTGGTGAGTCTGAAGACTCGCCAGAAACACGGCCCTTCAAGCTCCGTATGGAGCTTGATAAATATGGGCCACAGTATTTTGAGGGATATGTGTTCCTATAATTTTAATTGCTTTAACATAGTGGGTTTTCTAACATTTTCCAGGACTTTAGTGCCCTTTCTTTCAACATGCTGGGGGTTATCAGCAATAGCCTAGAATTTTTAGGGAATGGGGCAGCCTTTTTAGTAAAAATGAGTGGGAGGGGGAGCAAAGTCAGCTGCCACAGAGTGCAGCTTTGTTTTACAGTAACTCCATGCTGATTTATAGATCTTACAAAGATTAGTAATAGTCACCTATGCCATAAGGAAATTGTTAGCCTTGACAATTGAGACAAAGCTTGCTTTATATATCCTACTGACTGCCGAAGCTGCAGCAGCCTGGAGCTGATCACGAGTTCGAGCCCTTAGCATTGTGGTCCTTATCTAAGGTGAACTTCCTGATCCTATATACCACCAAAGTGGTCTGTAGAGCTCATGATTTTAATCATCCTTAACAAATGGCCCTTAACAACGTTGATGCCTACTTTTACTGTAAGGCCTGAGAAGTTCTACACAACTGTGCCTATTATATTTTGGGGACATCTCCTATGAAGATCAGTGGATTCTCTTAGTAGACCTAAAAGACTTCCACGAGATAAGGTAAGAGTGATTGCCTTTTATTTAAACAAAGATTGACGGACAACAAAAGTTTCTCCTTTTGAGAATATCGCTCTACCTATATATAACAAGGAGACCCACATTGATCTACACTTTAGAGCGATTTATCTTACTACTGTCTCCATGCTTGGTTATAAAAGCTGGTATGTGGCACAGGCCATCACACTTTAGTAGCATAAGAAACTACACCATTCTGAAGCAATGCTTATACTTGCACACTAAATTTGCTGCAATAGACTTGCAACCCACCCCAGCTATACTCCCTTTATTGAATATCGTTTATGGTTTTGACGTTATCATTTACTGCAGTAATATAACACCAGATTTTTCACTGCCACCATTAAAGAGCTTCCAAAGTGGCCACTTTTGCTACACTATTAACTCCTAAACTGCCACACACCCACTACTCCGCTACACTATTAAAAGCTAAACCGTCACACCCCACATTGCAAACTACCATCCTACACTATTAACCCCTAAACCACCACACAACCACATTGCAAACTACTCTGCTACACTATTAATCTTTAAACCGTCACACCCCCACATTGCAAACTACTCTGCTACACTATTAACCCCTAAACCAACAGCACCCACATTGCAAATTACTCCGCTGCACTATTAATCCATAAACTGCCACACACCTACATCCCAAATTACTCTGCTACACTATTAACGCCTAAACCGCCACACCCCCACATCGCAAACTACTCCTCTACACTATTAACCCCTAAACTGCCACACCCCCACATCATAAACTACTCTGCTACACTATTAGCCCTCAAACTGCCACACCCCTACATTACAAATTCTCAGCAACACTATTAACCCCTAAACCACCACAATACCCATCACAAAGTACCCACTAACCTTTAAAGGGATAGGAAAGTCAAAATGAAACTTGCATGATTTAGAAGGAGCATGTAATTTTAAGACACTTTTAAATTAATGTATATTTTCAAATGTACTTCGTTTTCTTTGTATCTCTTGTTGAAAAAGAATATGCACATATTCTAGCTAGCTTCTGATTGGTGTCTGCATACATTTGTCTCTTGTGATTGGCTAACTAGATGTGTTTAGGAAGCTGCCAGTAGTGCATTGCTGTTCCTTCAGCAACGGATAACAAGATAATGAAGCAAATTTGATAATAGAAGTAAATTAGAAAGTTGTTTAAAATTGTATGTTCTATCCAAATCATGAAAGAAAATGTGTTTTTCTGTCCCTTTAACCCCCCATAATGAGCTAACAATCCTAACACCCCTAACCGAAGACCCCCTAAGTTACCAAAAAAAAAGCTAACATTATTTAAAAATAAAAAAACTAACATTACATAAAATAAAAAAAACTACCATTTCAGAAAATAAAAACCTACCATGACAGACCGTTCAAACACCTAAGACCTCATATCTTGAGCACTTATAACTTTTTGGCGCAATTTTTTTGAATAATTAGATGGTGTTATTATGAGTGTAACTATACTTTTTAATGTATTTTTTATGTTTTTTTTATACTACTTTTTAGTTTTTGAAAACAGTTAACCAGAGCTCTAAAGATACAGTAATTAGTCTAGCATAAACTGCGATTACGCTCAAGCGATCACGTTTACTTTCAACTTGTAATAGGAGTGGAAAACACAACTGCAAACAACCGCGATGAACAACGTACCACTCGCACGTAACTGTTTATTCTCCATTCGTAATCTAGCAAGTGTTCCCAATAATCCATTTTACCTGCTGGAGTGTATTAAATTGTTTTAATTTATTATTTGAAATAGTTGATTTTACCTATTCTATCCCCATACATACTCTAAATTTAATACTTAAGTCCTGGTTATAGAAATGCTGTGTAAAGAAGAAAATTAAGTAGGGTGGGGTGGAATAGAGAAATAATAAAATGTACATTTTTCCAATGTTGTTTCAAAATAATGGTCTCTCTGTGACTATATAGTGATAGAAAATAAAAGGAAGATTTTGTGTAAATATTGAGATACACTAATGAGATCTGCTTTCCCTGCAAGCTCAGCCAATTTGATTAGGTTGCAGTTTCAATTAGCCGAGACACCTATCTCATATAAAATTTATACCAAAAGGAGCGATTTCCCATAGAATGTAAACTCTGCTGCAAGTATAACAAGTCTTTGTAAATGCATTGAGGTTGAAATCAATATTTTTCTTTCATGATTCAGATAGAGAATTAAATTTTAAGCAACTTTCTAATTTACTCCTATTATAATTTTTTCTTTGGTATTATTATTTGAAAAAGCAGGAATGCATTTTTGGTTCTGCACCTTGGATAGCGCTTGCTGATTGGTGGCTGCATTTAGCCCTCAATCAGCAAGCGCTACCCAGGTGCTGAACCAAAGATGGGCCAGCTTGTAAACTTACATCCCTACTTTTTCAACTAAAGATTCCAAGAGAACGAAGAAAAATTGATAATGGGAGTAATTCGAAAGTTGCTTTATATTGCATGCTCTATCTGAATCATGAAAAAAAAATTGAGTTCAGTATCCCTTTAAGTACAACTAAAAATGGCACTAGTGTGTTTTGTCAATGCACAAAAGCAATGTTCTTTTTATAAAGTCTTGAAATAGTGTGAAAAAAAATGATTTTTCTTCGTTCTCTTGCTATTTTTATTTTAAAAGCAGGAATGTAAATCTTAGTAGTCAGCTCATTTTAGGTTCAGCACCATGGATAGCACTAGTTTATTGGAGGCTTACATTTACCCACCAATAAGCAAACATAACCCAGGTTCTCAACCAAAAATGGTCCGGCTCCTATGCATCACATTCCTGCTTTTTAAATAAAGATAGCAAAAATTGATTATAGGAGTAAATTAGAAAGTTGCTTAAAATTACATCTTCTGGGACATATTTAGCAAGCTCGGTATGGAGCTTGATGCCACGTGTTTCCGGACAAGCCTGATAACTCTGAGACGGCGGACAGACATCGCCAGAAATCAACCCGATCGAATACGATCAGGTTGATTGACACCAACTGCTAGCGGCCGATTGGCCACAAATCTGCAGGTGGCGGTATTGCACCAGCATTTCACAAGAACTGCTGGTGCAATGATAAATGCCAAGAGCATATGCTGTCGGCAGTTATGGATGGGCAGCGGACATGATCCGCAATATCGGATCATGTCCACTCGCACCATGATAATTAGGCCCCTCTATCCGAATCATGTAAGAAAAAATGTGGGTTTAGTGTCCCTTTAACTTCTTACTATAGATCATTAGATTTGTTTTGTATTGTGTAATTATTGTGTAATTAATGTGTATAGAGTTATTGGCATCTATTTATCAAGCCGTCAACTTACCTGCATTCGAGGGCAACAATACGCTCACCTAAGATCACCTAAAATCCCTGCCGCAGACCTGAATTTGCTCTCCAAAATTATCAAAATAGCTGTAAAAAAGCCACGCACCAAGTACGGTGCGATGAGCAGCTGACTGTTGTTAACTAACAGTCATCAATCTCACTGCTCTTCTGCTTTTTTACAGCTTTCTTGGTACCCTGAGACTAAACATCCACACTATACTAAACTGTTTACCCCTATACCGCCGCTCTTGGAGCACACCACAACTCTAATAAATGTATTAACCCCTAAACCGCCACTCAAGGAGCCCCTAAACCTAAGTATAACCCTAACCCTAACACCCTTTAACTTAAATATACTTTAAATAAATCTAAATAAAAATAGTTATCATTAAATAAATTATTCCTATTTAAAACTAAATACTTACCTATATAATTAAAACCCTAAGATAGCTACAATATAACTAATAGTTACATTGTAGCTAGCTTAGGGTTTATATTTATTTTACAGGCAACTTTGTATTTATTTTAACGAAGGTAGAATAGTTATTAACCCTTTAAGGATGCAGCTTTCAGTTTGCTCAATTGTTTTATGATGGAAAAATTCTGTCATATGTCCTTAAGAGGTTAAATAGCTATTAACTATTTAATAACTTCCTAGTTAAAATAAAAACAAATATAACTGTAAAATAAAACCTAACCTAAGTTTCAATTACACCTAGCACTACACTATAATTAAATAAATTCCCTAAACTAAATACAATTAAATACAATTAAAAAAAATATCTAAAGTACAAACAAAAAAATACTAAATTACATAAAATAATAAAATAATTACAAGATTTTAAAACTAATTACACCTAATCAAATCCCCCTAACAAAATAGAAAAAAAAACAAAATAAAAAAGCCCTACCGTACACTTAAAAAGGCCTTTTGCTGGGCACTGCCCCAAAGTAATCAGCTCATTTACCTGTAAAAAAAAAATTACAACCCCCTCAACGTTAAAACCCACCACCCACACAACCAACCCTACTCTAAAACCCACCAAATCCCCCCTTAAAAAACCTAACAATAACCCCTTGAAGATCACCCTACCTTGGGAAGTCTTCACCCAATCGGGCCGAAGTCCTCAACGAATCTGGCAGAAGTGGTCCTCCAGACGGGCAGAAGTGGTCCTCCAGATGGGCAGAAGTCTTCATCGAAGCGGCATCTTCTATCTTCATCCATACGGCGCGGAGCGGCTCCATCTTCAAGACATCCGACGCGGAGCATCCTCTTCTTTCGACGGCGACTGAAGAATGAAGGTTCCTTTAAGTGACGTCATCCAAGATGGCGTCCCTTCAATTCCAATTGGCTGATAGAATTTTATCAGCCAATCGGAATTAAGGTAGGATTGAGCTTGCATTCTATTGGCTGATTGGAACATCCAATAGAATGCAAGCTCAATCCTATTGGCTGATTGGATCAGTCAATAGGATTGAACTTCAATACTATTGGCTGATTGCATCAGCCAATATGATTTTTCTTACCTTAATTCTGATTGGCTGATAGAATTCTATCAGCCAATCGGAATTGAAGGGACGCCATCTTGGATGACGTCACTTAAAGAAACCTTCATTCTTCAGTCGCCGTCGAAAGAAGAGGATGGACCCGCTCCGCGCCGGATGGATGAAGATAGAAAATGCTGCCTGGATGAAGACTTCTGCCCGTCTGGAGGACCACTTCTGCCCATCTGGAGGACCACTTCTGCCGGATTCGTTGAGAACTTCAGCCTGGTTGGGTGAAGACTTCTCAATGTAGGGTGATCTTCAAAGGGTTAGTGTTAGTTTTTTTAGGTGGGTGGTGGGTTTTAATGTTGGGGGGGTTTACAGGTAAAAGAGCTAATTACTACAGGTAAAAGAGCTAATTTTACAGGTAAAAGAGCTGATTACTATTTGTATTATGTAGTTTTATAACATTTGATAATGCAGCTTAGACTTTTGCACTTGCTGTGTACTCTACTTAAATATTTAGGTACTTTCATTAATTGTTAGATGTCTCATTGTTAGAACTAGACAAATAATTAAATGATTTCTCCTTTCTACACAGGGTTGACCATGGGCCCAATCAACTGTGCAACCCTCTACAATTCAATTGCAAAGGGTAAGGATAAGGATACAATTCAAATACCCCATCACTTAAGCAACCAATATAACATAAAAACTGTAATTCATAAGTCTTAAATAAAGTAGTTGAAACTATGAACAACAAACATATATTTTATTGTCATTGTTACAGGATTTTTTGCTGGTCTTGATCGTTCAAGTAAGTCAATTTTTATTATTTTTTTAGCCTTCAGAACTTAATATTTTAATAGATAAGGTCACTAAATAAACACTCAAAGCTTCAAAATGTCCTACACTCTAAACAGAAATGCTAAACGTTTCCCCATTTTCCTTTATTTATAATCTCACCTTAAGACATTTAATCTTACTGAACACTTTGTTATACTGAAGCAACTGCTGGGCAGGACCCACTTGTACATTTTATATAATCAGTGTTGCCAACCTGTTATCCTGCTGAAGTCTGTAGAGTAAATAATAATTTGCTATTTTATGTTTCTCTACAGTATACGTCTTTGCTATTGTGGGCGTAATTGCCTGATAATTGTCATAATTGGAGGATGGGCACTATGGAAGCACATCTGGTAAGTTACAGGGAGCTGGCTCCCCTAATAAAGCCATCTATACATTTTAGCCATGTTCTTTAGATATTTATATTTGTTTATTAAACATCTGAGCAATCCACAAAACTCACAAGACTAACGGGCACAAACTTAAAGGGACAGTATACACTCATTTTTATATAACTGCATGTAATAGACACTACTATAAAGAATAAGATGCACAGATACTGATATAAAAATCCAATATAAAACTGTTTAAAAACTTACTTAGAAGTTCTTAGTTTAGCTCTGTTGAAAAGGTAGTTGGAAAGCCCACTGCAAGTGGGAAATAAGACACTCCCCCCTCCCCCTTCTTTTGCATATGAAAAGACCCTTTACACAAACAGGAGCAAGCTGGAGAAGGTAGCTGACGGTATTCACATAAAACTTTGGGGCTTGGTTAGGAGTCTGAAAATCAGAGCAATGTTATTTTAAAATAAGCAAAACTATACATTTAAAAAAAAAAAAAAACTATATGAGCTATATAAATAGATCATCTACAAAACATTTATGCAAAGAAAAAATGAGTGTATAATGTCCCTTTAACACACAAACACAAGGTTTAAAACCTTTACCAGGTAGTGGTGTCACATTCTTTTTTTGTTATCTTTATATTTATTTAATGATTGCTTTGATAATTATAAGCAGTGCAAAATAGATATGAAATTATTTAACATTTTTAAAATTACATTATTTATTTTAGGAATTAATTTATTCAGTACAGCTTTCCTAGTTAATTTTCGTCAATGTAAAATAAAATATTGGCGCTACAGATTCTGGGTAAAACAAGATGCATTTAACAACTGAATTCTGATTGACTGGAAATGACACATTTACTAATAATTTTATATAGTCAGAATATAATCAAATAAAAGAACATTGCCATAGATTATACTTTTCATCCAAGATGGCGTCCCTTGAACTCTGATTGGCTGAAAGAATTCTATCAGCCAATCGGAATTAAGGTAGAAAAAATCCTTGAAGATCAATCCTTTTGGCTGATTGGATCAGCCAATAGGATTTATTCTACCTTAATTCCAATTGGCTGATAGAAGGGATGCCATTTTGGATGACGTCATTTAAAGGAAACTTCATTCTTCAGTTGGACTTCATTAGAAGAGGATGCTCCGAGTCAGATGTCTTGATGGAGCCACTCCGTGCCGGATGGATGAAGATAGATGCCGCCTGGATGAAGACTTCTGCCCGTCTGGAGGACCACTTCGCCCGGCTTCGTTGAGGACTTCAGCCCGGTTGGAAGGGGTTAGTGTTAGGTTTTATTAAGGGGGTATTGGGTGGGTTTTAGAGTAGGGTTGGGTGTGTGGGTGGTGGGTTATAATGTTGGGGGGTATTGTACTTTGTTTTGCAGGTAAAAGAGCTGATTACTTTGGGGCAATGCCCCGCAAAAGGCCCTTTTAAGGGCTATTTGTAATTTAGTATAGGGTAGGGCTTTTTATTATTTTGGGGGGCTTTTTTATTTTATTAGGAGGATTAGATTAGGTGTAATTAGTTTAAAAAACTTGTAATTATTTTATTATTTTCTGTAATTTAGATTTTTCCATACTTTAGATAATTGTATTTAATTTTATTTAATTGTAGTTAGTTTAGGTAATTAATTTAATTATAGTGTAGTGTTAGATGTAATTGTTACTTAGGTTAGGTTTCATTTTACAGGTAAATTTGTCTTTATTTTAACTAGGTAGCTATTAAATAGTTAATAACTATTTAATAACTATTCTACCTAGTTAAAATAAATACAAAGTTGCCTGTAAAATAAAAATAAATCCTAAACTAGCTACAATGTAACTATTAGTTATATTGTAGCTAGCTTAGGGTTTATTTTATAGGTAAGTATTTAGTTTTAAATAGGAATAATTTAGTTAATTGTAGTTATTTTATTTAGATTTATTTAAATTATATTTAAGTTAGGGGGGTGTTAAGGTTAGACTTAGATTTTTAGGGGTTAATAACTTTAATATAGTTGCGGAAACATTGGGGGTGGCAGATTAGGGGTTAATAAATGTAGGTAGGTATCATTGATGTTAGGGACGGCAGATTAGGGGTTAATAAAATTTAACTAGTGTTTGCGATGTGGGGGTATGCCGGTTTAGAGGTTAATATGTTTTTTATAGTGGCGGCGATGTCTGGTTCGGCAGATTAGAGGTTAAAATTTTTATTTTACTGTTTGCGATGTGGGGGGGAGGGCTCGGTTTAGGGGTTAATAGGTAGTTTATGGGTGTTAGTGTACTTTTTAGAACTTTAGTTAAGAGTTTTATGCTACAGCGTTAGCCCATAAAACTCTTAACTACTGACTTTAAAATGCGTTATCAGTCTTGACAGGAGAGGCTGTACCTCTCACTTTTTGGAAGACTCGTAATGCCGGCGCTATGCAAGTCCCATTGAAAAAAGAGGATACGCAATTGACGTAAGTGGATTTGCTGTATTTTCGAGTCTGGCCAAAAAAGTGAGTTTTACACCTGAACCTGCAGGACTCGTAATACCAGCGGGCATTAAAAAGCAGCGTTGGGACCTCTCAACGCTGCTTTTTAAGGGTAACGCAAGACTCGTAATCTAGCCGTATGTGTATATATATATATATATATATATGTATATATATATATATATAATATTTAACAGGGTGTTATACAAGTATATGCAATTTATTTTTATATTTCATTTGAAGCTTCTATTAAAAAGGAGAAGAGGAGAAAGGAGGAGAAAAAGCAGGAGAGAAAGAGGATTAAGAAGAGGGAGATGAAGAGGGAGGAGAAAGAGGTGGAGCAGAAAGAGGCAATTAAACAAGAGAAGGCGAAAGAGAAAGTGAAGGATGTAAAGGAACAAAAGATCAAAGATGAAAACTTAGTGGAAGGTAAGAAAACATACATAGTAACATAACATAGTAGATAAGGTTGAAAAAAGACCAAAGTCCATCGAGTTCAACCTATACAAATCTAAAATACTTACAAAAAGCTCCAGTTAAGCTTAAATAACCCCACTAAAAGGTGATCCATTTAATACTAGCAATCATATCCATGAATTTTGTTTATATACAGAAATGTATCCAAACTATTCACTAATGAAGGCCAAAATGATCGTCTGGGGTTGCTGTGTTCCTTGTTCAGAGTTGAATTGCCTGGTATTTCGGCACTGGACTAAACGTAATAGGCGGGATCAGACTGATATACTACAGGAAAGTTATACTCTGTGAAAAGCATTACTGGGTTAAAAAGCTGCACCCAGGTGGTAAATCGCCATAGGACAGGCTAACAATGGTAATGAGCCAGTTCTTCCTGTGAGTGCACTTCTCTCTGTATGTATTTAGTCTCTCTATGCGAAAAAGGGGCAATCAGATGTGGACTCCTTGCTCAGTGTGCTTAGAGGAATATGGCTACACCTCACTGACGAGGCCCAATGAAGGCCGAAACGATCGTCTGGGGTTGCTGTGTTCCTTGTTCAGAGTTGAATTGCCTGGTATTTTGGCGCTTGACTGACCGTAATAGGCGGGATCAGACTGATATACTACAGGAAAGTTATACTCTGTGAAAAGCATTACTGGGTTAAAAAGCTGCACCCACGTGGTAAATCGCCATAGGACAGGCTAACAATGGAAATGAGCAAGTTTTTCCTGTGAGTGCACTTCTCTCTGTATGTATTTAGTCTCCCTATGGGAAAAAGGGGCAACCAGATGTGGACTCCTTGCTCAGTGTTCTTAGAGGAATATGGCTACACCTCAATGACGAGGCCCAATGAAAGCCGAAACGATCGTCTGGGGTTGCTGTGTTCCTTGTTCAGAGTGGAATTGCCTGGTATTTTGACGCTGGACTGACCGTAATAGGCGGGATCAGACTGATATACTACAGGAAAGTTATACTCTGTGAAAAGCATTATTGGGTTAAAAAGCTGCATCCAGGTGGTAAATCGCCATAGAACAGGCTAACAATGGTAATGAGCCAGTTGTTCGTTCATGTGAGTGCACTTCTCTCTGTATGTATTTAGTCTCCCTATGGGAAAAAGGGGCACTCATATGTGGACTCCTTGCTCAGTGTGCTTAGAGGAATATGTCTACACCTCACTGACGAGGCCCAATGAAGGCCAAAATGATCATCTGGGGTTGCTGTGTTCCTTGTTCAGAGTGGAATTGCCTGGTATTTCAGTGCTGGTGTGACCGTAATAGGCGGGATCAGAGTGATATACTACAAGAAAGTTATACTCTGTGAAAAGCATTGCTGGGCTAAAAAGCTGCACCCATGTGGTAAATCGCCATAGAACAAGCTAACAATGGTAATGAGTTAGTTGTTCGTTCCTGTGAGTGCACTTCTCTCTGTATGTATTTAGTCTCCCTATGGAAAAAAAGGGGCAACCAGATGTGGACTCCTTGCTCAGTGTGCTTAGAGGAATATGGCTACACCTCACTGACGAGGCCCAATGAAGGCTGAAACGATCATCTGGGGTTGCTGTGTTCCTTGTTCAGAATGGAATTGCCTGGTATTACGGTGCTGGACTGACTGTAATAGATGGGTTCAGACTGATATACTACAGGAAAGTTATACTCTGTGAAAAGCATTACTGGGCTAAAAAGCTTCACCCAGGTGATAAATCGCCATAGAACAGGCTAACAATGGTAATGAGCCAGTTGTTCGTTCCTGTGAGTGCACTTCTCTCTGTATGTATTTAGTTTCCCTATGGGAAAAAGGGGCAACCAGATGTGGACTCCTTGCTCAGTGTGCTTAGAGGAATATGGCTACACCTCACTGACGAGGCCCAATGAAGGCCGAAACAATCATCTGGGGTTTCTGTGTTCCTTGCTCAGAGTGGAATTGACTGGTATTTCGGCGCTGGACTGACCGTAATAGGCGGGATCAGACTGATATACTACAGGAAAGTTATACTCCGTGAAAAGCATTACTGGGTTAAAAAGCTGCACCCAGGTGGTAAATCGCCATAGAACAGGCTAACAATGGTAATGATCCAGTTGTTAGTTCCTGTAAGTGCACTTCTCTCAGCATGTATTGTCATTCACTACCTCCTTTGGTAATGAGTTCTGCCAGAGCTTCTGCCATCTCTGTGTATGGGCCTTGAATATATTTATATAAAGTAATCATGTCACCTCTTAAGTGCCTTTTTTCTAAAGAAAACAGATCCAGTTTGGCTAGCCTCTCCTCATAGGTTAAATTCTCCAATCCCCTTATTAGCTTTGTAGCCCTTCTCTGAACTTTTTCTAGTTCTGCAATATCTTTTTTTCCAATAGATCCCCAGAACTGCACTCCATACTCAAGGTGAGGTCCATCTTGAAAAAGGCTGTCCAGCCGAAACATGTTGATACCAGAGCACATCTGCACAGGATTTGAGAAGACAAAGTGAATACCAGCTATACCCAGTTGAAATATTCAAGTTCCCACTGAGCGGCATATATTTAACCGCAAAGATCACATTGATAACTAGAAATCCTTTTTCTACTTATCCTACAAACTTTCTACTTATCCCAACAACCACATTTCAGCACCCAGATCGGTCACTGACCGACATCTAAGAAACCTGGGAACAACAGACCAGAAAGGCACGCAAAAATTCCACATCAGGAGGTTATCCAACAACCATAGCATTGTGATTGGTCACTGACCGACAGACAAGCCACAGAATAGAAAAACCAGAGATACTTAAAAAACATCAGCAAACGGTTAGCACTTAACCGCAATGAAGATCCCACCAGGAAACCCTTAAGAGCGCGATCGGTCACTGACCGACAAAGGATAAGGTAACTGATCGGCCACGACAACTACCCAAACACTTATATAAAAGTGAATTTTCTCGCAGCAAACAGATAAGCCCACCTAATAAGAGGAAACCAAAGCGGCATTTATTTAACCGCCAGCAGCTCATATAGAACTGCCACCAGCTTGATCTTGAAACTTAATCAAAACACTGGCATAGCGGCGTTTATTTAACCGCAATTATCTCACAAAAGTGATATCAAACAGATACACTTCAAGGTACTAATTTGTATACTTATATTATAGTGTGATAAAAATCGCACCAACATACCTCTACATTTGATATATAGTTGCCTAAGATAAGATCTCAATTGCATAGCTGAACTTGAAACAAAGTATCCTATATGAACTATACAGCAACTATTGTTTTATCCACTATAAAATTGTATCTACAAACATTCTGTTAGAAATTACAACTTGTGATAAACCCAAAACTGTATAAATTATAAGATTTCAACGTTATTATTTTAATTTAATTTATTTTTTATATATTATGTAAATTTTTATACATAGAGACACCGGTGTCATTTTTTAAACTTTGAAGGAATTGTAATAATTTTTGTTTAACTGTACTTTTAGCATCACTACTATTGGGTAAATTTACCATAATCAAATAAAGGATCATATTTATTTCTTAAATAGTTTCGACATCCATTTTTTCCAAAAGAGAATATAAAATTAGGACTCATCAAAACATTAACATATATTGAGCCCACATATTATCACACATATTTACAGTAAGACACATTGGGAATAGCAACTTGTTTTGCGCCACCTACTACAACTAACTATAACTCTTTAAACTTTGGGATAAAGTTTACTTCAGGTGTGCTAGATTCCCCACCAGCTAGACAGTCTAAACCTACCAAACATTCAAGGTGAGGTCTTACCAGGGCTTTACATAGTGACATAATTATGTTTTCCTCCCTTGAATCAATGCCTCTTTTAAAACATGCTAGTATCTTATTAGCCTTTGAAGCCACTGCCCTGCATTATGCACCCATCTTTAGCTTGTTATCTATTACTACTCCCAAATACCTTTCCTCCTCTGTTTGGCTAAGTCTTGTCCCAATTAAAAAAACACGTTGCCTGCTTATTTTTGCTTCCAAAATGTAGAACCTTGAATTTTCCCATATTAAATGTCATTTTCCATTTACTTGCCCATACTTCTAATTTTTGCAGATCCCTTTGTAATGAAAGTTCATCCTGCTCTGACCTTATGCCTTACTTAACTTAGTATCATCTGCAAAAATAGAGATGTAGCTATTTAATCCTTGCTCCAAGTAATTTATAAAAAACATTAAAAAGAACAGGGCCCAGTACTGATCCCTGGGGGACTCCACTGATTACCTTTGTCCAATCTGAGTATGATCCATTTACTACTACTCATTGCTCCCTATCTTTTATCCAGTTATTTATCCATGAGCTAACATTTTCAGCTATTCCCAGTCCCTTAATTTTGTGCATTAATCTCTCATGTGGCACTGTATCAAATGCCTTTGCAAAATCTAAGTATATCAGCTGATTCCCTATTATCTACATTTTTACTTCCTTCCTCGTAGAATCTAATTAGATTAGTTTGACATGATCTATTTCTCCTAAAACCATGCTGATTAGAACTCATCTAACTTTACACGAATATGCTCATCAATATAATCCCTTATAATCCCTTTAAATATCTTCCCCACTATTGATGTCAGACTAACTGGTTTATAGCTTACTGGATCATCCTTGCTTCCATTTTTGAAGAGTGGCACCACATCAGCTTTACACCAATCCTGGGGTACCATGACTGAGGATAATAAGTCTTGAAAAATTAAGAGTAGTGGTTTGTCTATAACAGTGCTAAATTCCCTTAACACCCTTGGGAGTATTCCATCTGGGCCTGGAGTTTTATTTACCTTAATATTATCCAGTTTTTTCCTGATATCCTTTAAACATAACCCAGTTAATGGTATGGACTTGCATGTTCTATTTTGTTCCAAAGTATCATCCAATGGTTCCTCTGTAGTGTATACTGATGAAAAAAACTGGTTTAGTACCTCAGCCTTCTCCCTGTCATTATTTATCTTGCTACCCTCAACGCATTTTAATGTACCTATATTGTCCTTCTTAGATATTTTGCTATTTATGTACTTAAAGAACCTTTTAGGGTTAGACTTTGAAATTCATTTTTAATTTTCAATTTTGGCTAATTTGATTGCTTTTTTTCATGCTTTGTTACATTCCTTAAAAATATGGAATATTGAGTCTGTACTATTTTCTTTGAATAATTTAAATGCCCTACAATTTTTTCCTAATTTCTCTTAACACATTTTTATTTAGCCACATTGGCTTTGATTTTTTTATTTTGATTTTTATAAACATATGGTATTTGTTGATATGTATATTTATTTAACAAAGTTTTAAATATTATCCATTTATCCTCTGTATTTTTATTAGAGAATACATTGTCCCAATTTATATTATTTAATGATTTCCTTAAACTGTTGAATTTTGCTTTCTCAAAATTAAAAGTCTTAGTTAAACCTTTAAGACACTGCATATGAAAAGAAATTTCAAATGTGACCATGTTATGATCACTGTTACCCAAATGTTCTTTGACTTCTATGTTTATGATATTATATTTGTATTGTTTGATAGCACTGAATCCAATATAGCTTTACTTCTATTTGGCTACTCTATTAATTGTGAACAGAACTTATCACTGAGAACATTTAAAAATCTATCCCCTTAGTTGAATTACTAGTTTCATTGGTCCAGTATATATCAGGGTAGTTAAAATATCCCATAATTACAGTACTGTTATTAGCAGCCTTACCTATTTGGATTAGTAGTTGAGTTTCCTCCTGGTCACTAATGTTGTGGGGCTTGTAGCATGTTCCTAGTAAAAAAAAAAAAATAAAAAAAAAAATATTTCAACCCACAGGGTCTCTACATTGTCACTTGTATCATAAATATCTTCCCTTATTGTAGGTTTAAGGTTAGGTTTAATATACATGCAGATTCCTCCACCCCTTTTATTATTCCTGTCCCTCCTAAATAAAGTATACCCCTCTAAGTTAACTGCCCAGCCATGTGAATCATCCCACCAAGTTTCAGTTATACTGATAACATCATAGTCCTCTTCTGCAACTAAGAGTTCCAGCTCCCCCATTTTACCTGTCATGCTTCTTGCATTTGTTGTCATACATTTAATTTTCATATGCTTTCTACTGCTACTTGGTGTGCTTTCCTCTATACTTTCTAATGTGACATTTCTAAAGTCATCCTTCCTTGAGATATTAAGGGAGTGACATATTCACAGACTGATCTCTCTGTTCTATTGCATTCTAACTGACCCTCCCCCCTTTGCTTAGTTTAAAAGATTCTCTAAATGTGCTACCATCCTTTTCCCCAACACACCTGCACCCATGTCATTCAGGGGTAATCCATCTTTACTGTACAAATTGTACCCAAGTGAAAAGTCAGCCCAGTGCTCTAAAAAGTCAAACCCCTCATTTTTACACCATGTCTTTAACCATGAATTAACAGACCTTAGCTCCTTCTGCCTTACTGAGTTAGCACACAGCACTGGTAATATCTCAGAAAATATTAATTTGGAGGTCCTTGCTTTAAGCTTGCTACCTAACTCCCTGAAGTCATTTTTAGAACTCTCCATCTCCTGCTGATTCCTTTATTAGTACCAATATGCACCATGACTGCAGGATCAGACCCACTTCCCTCTAACAATCTAGCAATGCGCTCCACATTTTGCCTAACACGATCCCCTGGAAGACAGCAAACTGTTCTATTTAAAGGGTCTGGATGACAAATTACCCTATCAACTTTCCTAATAATAGTCTCCTACCACCAACATCTGCCTCAGGCCCTGACTTGTATGCCCCTCTTCCATGACTGAAGAACTGTTAACTATAGTATGCCCCTCTACCATGTCTGAAGGACTGCCCACCATAGTATGCTCCTCTTCCACGACTAAAGAACTGTTCACTATTCTAGCCAACACAGCCCTCCCTGACACTGCATGCACTGATATCCCCAACGTCTTCACTTAATCTTGCAAATCTGTTGGGGTGTACCAGCTTAGAACTGGCCTGTCTCTTCCGCTTACCTTTACCTCACCCTCTAACTGTGACCCAGCTAGATCCTGGAGTCTCCTCATCTGAATCCTCCCCATTCCCCCTGCTAGAACCATTAACAACCAGCTCAGTCCTATCCATTTAACTTTCAAGTGTCTGAATTTCATGCAGTGTTGCAATTCATTCTTCCAGAGCTCCAATACGAGTTTCTAAAGAGACCATATGCTCACACTTGCCACAAACATATAATCCCTGAAGTGGCTGCTCCAGTGATACAAACATATGGCAAGCTGTACACTGAATGATATTCTCACACATTCTTCCTAAAAGGTTTAACTTAAAAATATGAAATAATTTTATTTCCCCTTGGTTACTCAAAATCCTTGTTTGCCTAACTACCTTGCACCTAGATTTAGAGTTTATCAGTAAAGACTTGCGGAGCTAACAAGCCTTTTTTTCCAGCACTCCCTTAAACCAACGCTGGTATTACGACTTTTCTGAATGTCTGCTTAAGCCTCAGAAAAGTGAGCGTTGACCCAAATTTAGCTCCACTTCTACTCTCAATACCAGCGCTGCTTACGGTAGTGGTAAGCTGTAAAAACATACTTGTGCACGATTTCCCTATAGGATACAATGGGGCTGAGCTGGCTGAAAAAACCTAACACCTGCAAAAAAGCAACGTTCAGCTCCTAACGCAGACCCATTGTTTCCTATGGGGAAACACCTACACCTAACACCCTAACATGAACCCCGAGTCTAAACACCCCTAACCTTACACTTATTAACCCTTAATCTGCCACCCCTGCTATCGCTGACACCTACATTATACTATTAACCCCTAATCTGCCTCTCCGGACACCGCCGCCACCTACATTATAGCTATGAACCCCTAATCTGCTGTCCCTAACATCGCCGACACCTATATTTATTAACCCCTAATCTGCCCCCCCAACGTCGCCGACACCTACCTACACTTATTAACCCCTAATCTGCCGACCGGACATCGCCGCCACTATAATAAATGTATTAACCTCTAAACCGCTACACTCCCGCCTCGCAAACACTATACTACATTGTAATAACCCCTAATCTGCCCTCCCTAACATCGCCGCCACCTACCTACAATTATTAACACCTAATCTGCCACCCCCAATGTCGCCGCTACTATAATAAAGTTACTAACCCCTAAACCTAAGTCTAACTCTAACCCTAACACCCCCCTAAATTAAATATAATTTAAATAAATCTAAATAAAATTACTACAATTAAATAAATTATTCCTATTTAAAACTAAATACTTACCTATAAAATAAACCCTAATATAGCTACAATATAACTAATAGTTACATTGTAGCTATTTTAGGATTTATATTTATTTTACAGGCAACTTTGTATTTATTTTAACTAGGTACAATAGCTATTAAATAGTTAATAAGTATTTAATAGCTACCTAGTTAAAATAATTACAAAATTACCTGTAAAATAAATCCTAACCTAAGTTACAAATACACCTAACACTACACTATCAATAAATTAATTAAATTAATTACCTACAATGATCTAAACTAAAATACAATTAAATAAACTAAACTATATTACAAAAAAACAAACATTAAATTACAAAAAATATAAAAAATATTACAAGAATTTTAAGCTAATTACACCTAATCTAAGCTCCCTAATAAAATAAAAAGCCCCCCAAAATAATTAAATTCCCTACCCTATACTAAATTACAAAAGTAATCAGCTTTTTGTGGGGCATTGCCCCAAAGTAATCAGCTCTTTTACCTGTAAAAAAAAATACAAGACCCCCCCCCAACATTACAACCCACCACCCACACACCCCTACTCTAAAACCCACCCGATCCCCCCATAAAAAACCTAACACTACCCCATTGAAGATCATCCTACCTTGAGCCGTCTTCAGCCAGCCGGGCACCGATGGGACAGAAGAGGACATCCGGACCGGCGCAAGTCTTCATCCGATCGGGGTAAAAGAGGTCCTCCATCCAGCAGGTCTTCATCCAGGCGGCATCTTCTATCTTCATCCATCCGGCGTCCCTCGAATTCCGATTGGCTGATAGGATTTTATCAGCCAATCAGAATTAAGGTAGGAAAAATCCAATAGGTTGATTTAATCAGCCAATCAGATTGAAGTTCAATCCGATTGGCTGATTGGATCAGCCAATAGAATACAAGGTCAATTCTATTGGCTGATCCAATCAGCCAATCGGATTGAAGTTCAATCCGATTGGCTGATCAAATCAACCAATTAGATTTTTCCTACCTTAATTCCAAATGGCTGATAGAATCATATCAGCCAATCGGAATTCGAGGGACGCCATCTTGGATGACGTAATTTAAAGGAACCTTCATTCAGTGTTAGCCATCATCAGAAGAGGATGCTCCATGTTGGATGTCTTGAAGATGGACCCGCTCTGCTCCGGATGGATGAAGATAGAAGATTCCACCTGGATGAAGATTTCTGCTGGATGGAGGACCTCTTCTGCCCCAATCGGATGAAGACTTGTGCCGGTCCAGATGTCCTCTTCTATCCCATCGGTGCCCGGCTGGCTGAAGACGGCTCAAGGTAGGATGATCTTCAATGGGGTAGTGTTAGGTTTTTTTAAGGGGGTATCAGGTGGGTTTTAGAGTAGGGGTGTGTGGGTGGTGGGTTGTAATGTTGGGGGGGTCTTGTATTTTTTTTTACAGGTAAAAGAGCTGATTACTTTGGGGCAATGCCCTGAAAAAGCCGTTTTAAGGGCTGGTAAAAGAGCTGATTACTTTTGTAATTTAGCATAGGGTAGGGAATTTTATTATTTTGGGGGGCTTTTTTATTTTATTGGGGGGCTTAGATTATGTGTAAATAGCTTAAAATTTTTGTAATCTTTTTTTAGTTTTTGTAATTTAGTGTTTGTTTGTTTTTTGTAATATATTTTAGTTTATTTAATTGTATTTTATTTTAGATCATTGTAGGTAATTTATTTAATTAATTTATTGATAGTGTAGTGTTAGGTGTATTTGTAACTTAGGTTAGGATTTATTTTACATTTAATTTTGTAATTATTTTAACTAGGTAGCTATTAAATAATTATTAACTATTTAATAGCTATTGCACCTAGTTAAAATAAATACAAAGTTGCCTGTAAAATAAATATAAATCCTAAAATAGATACAATGTAACTATTAGTTATATTGTAGCTATATTAGGGTTTATTTTATAAGTAAATATTTAGTTTTAAATAAGAATAATTTATTTAATTATAGTAAATTTATTTTGTTTTATTTAAATTATATTTAACTTAGGGGGGTGTTAGGGTTAGGGTTAGACTTAGGTTTAGGGGTTAATAACTTTATTGTTAATAACTTTATTTGTTAATAAATTTAATATAGGTGTCGGCAATGTTAAGGGTAGCAGATTAGGGGTTCATAGCTATAATGTAGGTGGCGGCGGTGTCCGGTCGGCAGATTAGGGGTTAAATAATTTTATTATAGGGTTTGCGATGTGGGGGGGCCTCGGTTTAGGGGTTCATAGGTAGTTTATGGGTGTTAGTGTACTTTGTAGCACTGTAGTTAAGAACTTTATGTTCCGGCGTTAGCCCATAAAACTCTTCACTACTGACTTTTTTATGCGGTAGGAGTCTTGGAGGTAGAGGCTGTACCGCTCACTTCTTCCAAGACTCGTAATACCGGCATTAGGCAAATCCCATAGAAAAGATAGGGTACGCAATTGACGTAAGGGGATTTTTGGTAGCCAAAAGTTGCGGAAGAAAAGTGAGCGGTACACCTGTACCTGCCAAACTCATAATACCAGTGGGCATTAAAAAGCAGCGTTAGGACCCCTTAACGCTGCTTTTTAAGGCTAACGCAGAACTCTAAATCTAGGTGTTGGTTAGGTAACTGCTATACTTAAACAGACACTCTTACTTAATCAATACAGCAGACCTACTCAGAGCAGGCTCCAAAGAGTTACTGTGCTAAATTTATAGGTTCGATAGGCCCACACAGGTGAAAATAACCCAACCCTAATTACCCACACAGGGAAAAAAAGAAAAAAAAATGGAATGATAGAAATAAAAAGTTATTTTTCTTTTTTTTTTAAATGCAACCCTTACAAAGCAAACAATTTAAAAAATAACTTGGTTAGCTAACTACTATGCTTAAACAGACACTCTTAGTTTAACAGATCATCAATACAGCAGACCTACTCAGATCAGGCTCTAAAGAGTTACTATGCTAAATTTATAGGCTTGCTAGGCCCACACAGGTGAAAATAACCCCACCCCTGATAACCCACACAGGAAAAAGACAATAGAAATTAAGAAACATAATTAAAAAGGAAACGATAAGAAGAGCATTCTATAAAAAGATATAGAGAATGGTATAGAATAGAAAAAAATGAATAAAAGGGAAAATAATTAGATAAGGAAATGGATAAGATAGAAAAGGTTACTTTGTTGCAATACAAAATATAATCTACAGGGATTTTTTATGGTCCGTAGGACAAGTGATATAAATACATAAAAAAAAAATGAAAAGGTTAAAATAGAATAAAAAATCAATTATATAGAACACATAGGTGCAAAGAAAAGAACCTTCAACACAGTACAGAATACATCGCTAGGGATGCCCTTTATTAATTAACAGTAATGGAAACGTCTCACTATACACACAATGAAAAATACTTGATAAGCACCTAACACTAGGTAGGCAATTCATTATCATTAATATTATAGACTTTGTTACCTACTTCTATATTAATATAACAGTAATGCTGATCAGACAGTAAAGTACTGTATATAAACCTACAAATAAACCATAATATAGCTACAATTATTATTAACCTTTTAGATGGCACAGAAAAAAAAACATGGAAACTCCTGGAATTCTGGATTAATAGAGATCTAGAAATACAGAGACGGCGGGAGGAAGAACTAAGGAAGGAGGAAGAGTTTTTTAGCTGAAAGAACAACTAAAGCTACCCCTCTCTCTGATATATTTGTCCAATGTGAAATATCCCTAAATATGTCCTGCTTTATCTCCTTGATCTCTTGATTTCCCTCCCTGGCCAAACAAACACCCTCAACTCATGCCATCACATGTTTACTGAGTGATTAATAAAATTGGAATTAAATTACAAAAAAAATTCTATTTTCTTTCAAGTTTAAAACATAGATGTACAACAAGAAATGTATAGATAATCTCATAGCACATATAGAATAATTGCTCCTGTTCTCAAGCTTTATATTTGACAAGTGTTCTCCTTGGATACAATCTATGTCTCTATGGGGCCTAGTTATCAAGCCGTCTACTTTACCTGCCTTCGCTGGCCAAATACGCCCGCCTAAGCTTGCCTACCATCGCCGCCACGGACCTGAAAAATTTGCCTAAGTTATCAAAAAAGCTGTCAAAAAGCCGCGCACCAAGTACGGGGCAATGAGCAGCGGACTGTGATAGTTATCACTCATCCGATCTCGCTGCTCTTCGGCTTTTTGACAGCTTTATTGACAAGCTGTCACTAAGTACCCACACTAACTACACTGTTCTACCCCCTATACCGGCACCCCCGGAGCCCCCCGCAACAAAATAAAGTTAATAACCCCTAAACTGCCGCTCCTAGACCCCGCCGAAACTTTTAAAAATGTATTAACCCCTAAACCGCGGCTCCCGGACACCGCCGCCACTTACATTATACTTAGTAACCCCTATCCTGCCCCCCCCCATACCGCCGCCCTCTATAATAAAGTTATTAACCCCTATCCTGAGGATCCCGGACCCCGCCGCAACTAAATAAATAGTTTAACCCCTAAACCGCTGCTCTCGGACCCCGCCGCAACCTATAATAAACTATAATAAACTTATTAACCCCTAATATGCCCCCCCTACACCGTCACCACCTATAATACATTTATTAACCCCTATCCTGCCCCCCCTACACCGCCGCCACTGTAATAAAATTATTAACCCCTAAACCTAAGTCTAACACTAACCCTAACACCCCCTTAACTTAAATATTTTTTAAATACATCTAAATATTATAACTATTATTAACTAAATGAATCCTATTTAAAAATAAATACTTACCTTTAAAATAAACCCTAATATAGCTACAATATAAATAATAAGTTAACCTGTAAAATAAAAACTTACCTAAGTTACAATTGCACCTAACACTACACTATACTTTAATAAATTATTCCTATTTAAAACTAAATACTTACCTGTAAAATAAACCCTAAGATAGCTACAATGTAATTAATAATTACATTGTAGCTATTTTAGGATTTATATTTATTTTACAGGTAACTTTGTATTTATTTTAGCTAGTTAGAATAGTTATTAAATAGTTATTAACTATTTAATAACTACCTAGCTAAAAGAAATACAAAATTACCTGTAAAATAAATCCTAACCTAAGTTACAATTAAACCTAACACTACACTATCATTAAATTAATTAAATAAATTAGCTACAAATATCTACAATTAAATTCAAAGTACAAAAAATAAAAAAAGCTAAATTACAAAAAATAAGCCCCCTAATAAAATAATCTAAGCCCCCTAATAAAATAACAAAGCCCCCCAATATAAAAAAATTCCCTACCCTATTCTACATTAAAAAGTTACCAGCTCATATTATTGAGAATTTTGGCAAGTTTTCAGGATACAAGATTAATATCGACAAATCTGAAGTCACATGGTTACAGAACTCTTGTAACACAAATCTAGCAGATACTGGTCTCACAATCACTGAAGGCTGCTTTAAATATTTGGGCATTCGTATACATGTTAATCCTCATAAATTATATTCTCTTAATCTCAGTGGGATTATAAGTGATATTAAACACATGTTGCTGAGTTGGGTGAAGCTCCCCCTTTCTCTTTCGGGAAGGGTGCATCTTTTTAAGATGGTCGCTCTGCCTAAGCTTCTTTATCCCTTGCAAATGTTGCCCCTTCTTCTCACCCAACAAGACATCGCCTCCTTGCAGACTTCCATTGGCAATTTTATTTGGCAGGGTAAGAAACACAGGATAGGTAAGACTCCTCTGTCAATGCCGGTAGATGGGCTCCGTCTTCCCAATATCATGTGGTATAATTGGGCAGCTCTTTCTAGATTTATACTGGATTGGCTGGTAGGGAATGATTTCTACACTGTCCCTGATCTAGAGTCTAACGTCATTAAACCGCTACACTTGGCTTTTTTGCCTCATGCGGATATTAAATTGTTACCCATGTTTGTACAAAACCATGTCTTGTTTAGGGACCCTTTGAGAGCCTGGGCCAAGATTTGCAGACTCTGGGGATTGCAGAAATCTACTAGTAAATATCTTCCAATACAGGGTAACCTCAACTTCCTTCCTGGATACACTACACAGGCATTTCAGACATGGCAAGAATCAAAACTCACCAGACTTTATCAACTACTGCATCCCTTGACCCTTGACATAATACCCTTTCAAGACTTGCGGGTGAGTTATGACCTCCCGAGCACTCACAGGTTTGCGTACTTCCAATGCAGACATTACATCTCTACACTAATTTCAGGGGGATTGTTGTCTAAGGAACCTTCCAATATAGAGAGACTTTGTGCCTTGGCAAAGTTGGGACCTTACAGACTCTCACACACATACAATCTATTGCATAACCATTTTGAGGACTCCACTTTGCATGGGATCGTATCAAAATGGTCTCATTTTAAAGACCTAGAGGTGGACACTACGCTGATTACTTTGAGCTTTGAGAGGGCAATTCAGGGTACTATTTCTGCAAAACTGAGAGAATCGCACCAAAAGTTCCTGCACCAAGCTTATATTACCCCTGGCATGTGTGCAAAATGGGTTCGGGGGGGGCACGTGATTTATGCAGTAAATGTAGCTGGGATTCCCCTGATTGGATCCATCTGATGTGGGGGTGCCCAAAGGTGCAGAAGTTTTGGCAGAAGATTTTGTTTTGGCTGGGCAAATTAACCAAACAAAATCTATCCCTCTCAGCACAGTATGTGATTTTTCTGACGCCTAGAGACCAGACACATAAATACAGCACTTTTATAATTACAGTCCTCATGTTAGCTAAACAGGCTATTCTTAGAGAGTGGGTAGGTGAAAGAACCCCACCATTTCAGCAGCTACTTAGAGCAGTACATACTCAGATGCTAATTGAGCAGGCAGACACAAGGGGAGACCCTGAGAAAAGAGTGAAGAGGTTTCTCCTTAAATGGGAAGTATATTTGATGCAGTTACCGGACATAGTTAGGGATAGAGTTCTCCTTCCCTTTAAAAACAGTCAGTATGTCCTCAATGAAAATCTAAAGGGTAATTGGTGTCTCTCCACTGATTCAAACTGTTAAGGATTTCTTTAATTTGCGAAGGCGTGGTGTTGGCTGGATGGGGGGGATCCGGAGGTACCCTGGGTGAGTATGAGCATAATTGTTGTTTGTTGTTTGTTGATCTTTCCGTTTTTCCTTCTATGCTACTCTCTCTCTTTCCTTATCTTAGTCATTATGCTTTTTCTTTTTCCTTTCTTCTTCTTCCCTTTGTTTGTCTGTATACTAAAACATTCTTGAAAAAAAAGATGAGTCCAAGTGCAGGCATGAAGATTTCATTTAAGCATCGGGCATTATAACACGTTCACTGCTTTATATGTCTTACTATGCATTTGTTGATATCAAAACCTATTATACCAATGTGATTGTACTTGTCATGTATGTCTTGGATTCTTTTCTATAAATAAAGTTTAAAAAAAAAAAAAAAGTTACCAGCTCTATTACCTTACCAGCCCTTAAAAGGGCCTTTTTCGGGGCATGCCCCAAAGAAAACAGCTCTTTTGCCTGTAAAATAAAAATACAACCCCCCCAACATTAAAACCCACCACCCACATACCCCTAATCTAACCCAAACCCCCTTAAATAAACCTAACACTACCCCCCTTAAGATCATCCTACCTTTAGCCGTCTTCAGCCAGCCGACCCACCGATGGAACTGAAGAGGAGATCCGAAGCGGCAGAAGTCATCATCCAAGGGGTGCTGAAGAAGTCTTCCATCTGATTGAAGTCAACATCCAGGCGGCACTGAAGAGGTCTTCCATCCGATAGAAGTCTTCATCCATGCGGCATCTTCCATCTTCATCCATCCGGAGCGGAGCCATCTTCAGACAAGCCGACGTGGAGCCATCCTCTTCTTCCAGATGACTAACGACGAATGAAAGTTCCTCTAAGGGACGTCATCCAAGATGGCATCCCTTTAATTCCAATTGGCTGATAGGATTCTATCAGCCAATCGGAATTAAGGTAGGAAAAATCTGAGGCGCGAACCGCCATTGACTTTAATAGGCAGGCGAACTTTAAAACCGACAAGGACTCTTTCTGGCCACAATAGTGATAAAAAAGTTGTTTCAAAGGGACTAACACCGGGACTGTGGCATGCTGGAGGGGGATCCCTGGCAAAACTCCCATGGAAAATTACATAGTTTAAGCAGAGTCTGCTTTTAACCCATAAAGGGCCTAAATCACCTAATATTCCCAAATCTTTTGCAATAACATGCTTTAAAACATCTGTTATGATGTCGTATCTATCAGGTAGTGTAAGGGTTATGGCCGCTTCACAGTGACAGAGCAAACTCCAAGTGTAACGCACCGCAATCAACTGCAAACAGTCCATTTGCACAACCATGAGATAGATTTGATAGATAGATACATAGATTACATAGCTCAATCGATGCAATATACATATGATCGATACAATTTACTATACATATGATCGATACAATTTACATAGATCAATAGATGCAATATACATTTGATAGATACGAATTACATCGATCAATAGATGCAATATACATTTGATAGATACGAATGTTATCGAATCAAAGATGCAATATACATTTTATAGATACGAATTACATCAACCAAAATATGTAATATACATGTTATAGATACAAATTACATCGATCAATAGATGCAATCTACATTTGATAGATACGTTTGATAGTTTGATCGATTTGATAGATAAATAAATAGATTTGAAATATATATAATTTCCCTGACAGAGTATAACAATAATTTCCCTGACAGAGTATAACATGCGGTCTGTGTGACCCGTGGTGTGTTAAGAAGTACTATTCTTAGCAGTTTACTACAACCTGTTACTATCCCTATCGGGGGAGGTCTATATGGCCTTCATTTTTGGAACCGGGAGATGGAAGAAGATGATTGGTTTGTCCTCCTACTTCAAATTTGTCAAAAACACAAGTGTCTGTCTCAAAACAGTCCGGACAGAAGATAGATAGATAGATAGATAGGATAGATATACATAGATTGATAGTTAGATATAATTGATAGAAGAGAAATAGATAGATTTGTTAGATATATAATTACCCTGACAAAGTATAATAATTAAACATACGGTCTTGGACCCATGGTAACTAGGTTGTGTTAAGTAGTACTATTCTTAGTACTTTCCGCCCTGTAACTCCCCCTATTGGTGGAGGTCTATATGGCGTGTATGATTACCCTGACAAAATATAACAACAAGACATGCGGTCTGGGACCCATGGTAATTCGGTTGTGTTAAGTAAAACTTTTCTTAACACTTTAATCCCTCTTACCCCCCCCCCCTTTTGTTGGAGTTCTATATGGCCTGCATGATTAGCCTGACAAAGTATAACAAGAAAACATCTGGTCTGGGACCTATGGTAACTAGGTTGTGTTCAGTAGTACTATTCTTAGAACTGTATGTTATGTTCCTGTCCCTTTAAATCAGGATGTTCAGGTATTCACATTCCTATATAAGGCCCCTCCTCCAGTCTACCTATGCTTGGTAATTTGTATTCACTTAGCTATAAGCTGAGCAACAACGAAGACACCTTGCTGATATTCCTAACCAAGGAATTTACTATTAGTAACTACAATTGCTGTGTGCTTTTCAACTTGGATCGTCATATTTCAGGTTTCCTTATTTTGACCGGAATCCTCAAAGTATCTTTCACTTGTTAAATCTGTTCCTCCCGGCTTATACATTGAAAGCCGTGTATCGGCGTCTGACGTCACCGTAAGTCTCAGGAGCTCTCTCTCACTCTGGCTGCAAACAACCAACTCCTGTGCTTAATAGCAACTCACCTTGAAGCTGCGGTAACCGTTACTATTTCTTACTCTCTGAAGGTGGTAACGTATTATACCTTAATTCACTTACTACTTTTAAGGACTTTCCTGCATGTTATACAGTGTGACGCTTATGCAAATGCAGCTACCTTTAACAATCTGATTGCTTGTAATATCTATCGATTCAGCTTGACGAACTGTGCTTTAATATTCTATGTGCCTTATCAAATATCATACTGTTGGTTGTGAAGGACTGCCTGCTGTTTACATGAATACTAACAACGTTATAGACTAACTAAGGACTGCCTGTTAACTAAAAACAATATAACCTGTTATAGAGCTCTCCTGCTTAATTTATATAGAAACACCTCCTGGTTGCAACCTGTGTTATTTGAGGCTGACATTCACCTACTAACACTAATCTATAATTATCTTTCTTTTATCTACTATCTCTATAATTATCTGCATATTGCAAACTGCTATTGCAATCGGGATAATATACCTTTAAATCTCATTTCCTCCTCTCTGTATAATTATCTGCATATTGCAAACTGCTATTGCAATCGGGATAATATACCTTTAAATCTCATTTCTTTCACTCTGCATCCATGCAGCAGTGACCCTCAGATCTATGAGCAAAAACTAGGTTCTTGATTACATCTAATGAACCTAAAGGTTTGGTGTGAGACTGAGTGGTCCTGCAGTTAAGGATATCAAATACTTGCACCTAACATAACATATTACCAAGCCTAACATATATCCTACAGCATGGATATCAGTGAACTTACAAACCGTGTTGGTTCCCTTGCACAAAGCATGGACCATATGCTACAAGGCCTCAGAGAAATTAAAATTGAAAATGATCACATTAGGAAATTTATTAATGTGCATTTATCTGATAAACCTGCTCCTATTGATTTAACACCTGAACCAATTGTATCTCCACCTGAAAAATTCTTTGGTGACAGGACTCAGTTTAGAGAATTTAAAAACTCCTGTACTTTGTATTTTTCTTTAAAACCCAGAACCTATGCATCTGATCGAGTCAAAGTTCTAACGGTCATCTCATATCTCAGAGGAGAGGCTAAATCATGGGCTAACGCCTTCTATGAGAACAATGACCCCATATTGGACTCCTTAGATGCCTTTTTCTCTGCCATGTCCCTATTATATGAAGACCATCATAAGCAGAATACTGCTGAGACTGCTCTTAGGAACCTACGACAAGGTAAAAGAGCAGTAGAAGAATATATCACGGATTTTAAAAGATGGGCACCAGACACCCAATGGAATGAACCTGCTCTGAGAAATCAGTTCAGAACAGGTCTTTCTGAAACATTAAAAGATGAATTAGCCCGTGGTGCAGTTCCTGTGGATTTAGAGAATCTTATGACCTTATGTATCACTGTTGATAGAAGGATAAGAGAACGTAGATCTGAAAGGGCACTATCTGATCCTGTTGTCAAGAAAATCCCAGCATACCATCCTGTGGTCACTGCACCATCTAAATCAAATGATGAACCTATGGAAGTTGCTGTCATGAGGGGTCCTCTAAAACCAGAGGAAAAAGCCAGAAGGAAGCTACATAACTTGTGTTTATATTGTGCAGCAAAGGACCATGCTGTTAGAGACTGTCCTGTGCTTATCAGACAGAAGAGGGGTAAGAATCTTCAACACCAAAATTGCCTTAATAAATTGTCTGCGCTTACCACTCATTTACCAATTTCTGTTCTTTTGCAGTGGCGTCTACAGAAGACAAAAACCCAGGCCGTTATTGACTCTGGTGCATCTGGGAATTTCATTGACCAAGCATTTGTAACAAAACATAAAATACCCACAATAAAAAAAGATAGCGCACAAGCCATAAGATTGGTTGATGGTTTTCTTATGAATACAGGGCCTATCACCCATCACACTACACCCTTACAAGTTATCACACAGAAGGGCCATACTGAGACATGTACATTTGACATTTTGCCCTCTAGTTTATACCCGTTAATTTTTGGTATCAATTGGTTGATAAAACATGATCCTGATATTTCTTGGAAGCAAGGTGTTGTGAATTTTAATTCCACTTACTGTAAGGAAGTCTGTTTTCCCAAAGCTTCTGTGTGTTGTATGACTGATCATGTTTTACCTGAATGTTATAAAGAATATTCTGATGTGTTTGACAAAGTAGAAGCTCAGAACTTACCCCCCCACAGGTCATATGACTGTCCTATAGACTTACTACCGGGCAGTTCCATTCCCTTTGGTCATATATACCCTATGTCAGAACCTGAATTGGTTCATTTGAAACAGTACTTAGAGGATAACCTTAAGAAAGGTTTTATAAGACCTTCCACCTCTCCAGCGGGTGCTGCAATGTTTTTTGTTAAAAATAAGGACGGATCACTTCGTCCTATTATCGACTACAGACAACTTAATAAATGTACCAAGAAAAACAGGTACCCACTCCCACTTATCCCTGAACTTATAGAACGGTTGCAAGGAGCTAAAATTTACACAAAATTAGATCTTAGAGGAGCTTATAACTTGATAAGAATGAGGAAAGGCGATGAGTGGCTAACAGCTTTCCGCACACGTTATGGACTGTATGAATATACAGTAATGCCTTTTGGGCTGTGCAACGCTCCTGCAACGTTCCAGTGTTTTATAAATGACGTATTTCATGACTTACTTGATGTCTGTATGGTCATTTATTTAGATGACATTTTAATCTATTCTGACAATATAACAAACCATCACACCCATGTCAAGCTTGTTTTGTCCAGACTTCGTACACACCATCTCTATGCCAAGTTAGAGAAATGCATTTTTAATACCACTACTATCTCCTTCTTAGGATACCAGGTTTCCCCTTCTGGTATCGCTATGGAAGCAAACAAAGTGGAAGCTATTACTAACTGGAGCACCCCCCGTACAAAAAAAGATGTTCAGAGATTTCTTGGGTTTGCAAACTTCTATAGGAAGTTTATCAAGGGCTTTTCTGAGATTGCTAGACCCTTGACTAAATTAACTCAGAAAAAACCTGGTTTCTCTTGGAATATACATGCTGAGAACGCATTTAAAGTATTAAAGGAGAGGTTTGTAACAGCACCGATACTCAAATTCCCAGATCCCAGTTTACAGTACACGCTTGAGGTTGATGCTTCTGAGTACGCTCTTGGAGCTGTACTCTCACAAAGAGTTTCACCCAAGGAAGCACTACATCCAATATCATATTACTCTAGGGTAATGAGCTCAGCCGAGCTAAATTATGCTATTGGTGAAAAAGAGCTTCTCGCTATAAAATCAGCACTAGAGTTTTGGAGACACCTCCTTGAGGGTACTAAACATACTATTCTTATATTTACGGATCATAGAAACCTTGAATATTTAAAAACCAGCAAAACATTAACATCTAGACAAGTTAGATGGAGCCTCTTCTTTTCAAGATTTGATTTTACCATCACTTACCGCCCAGGTTCCAAAAATACAAAAGCAGATGCGCTTTCAAGGAAGGATCCAAAACCTCAACATTATATACCTCCAGATTCTATCATTCCACAAAATAAGTTCATTGGATTGACTTCAATCACTGAAACCTCTATAAAAGAGTATCAGAGAGCAGATCCAAAACTCCCATTAGCAGATCTACAAAAACACAGTAGTAATCTGTATTACCATGGAAACCAGATATACATTCCAGAACCTCTACGAAATGAATTGATGCATTCTGCACATGATTCTCTCCTTTCAGGACATCCTGGACTTCATAAAACACTACGCATACTACAAAGAGACTTTTGGTGGCCCAATATGAAAAGTTCTGTCTCTTCTTACATTCGATCCTGTTCTGTCTGCGCTACTTGCAAACATACTAGAACTCGTCCTTATGGACTTCTACTTTCATTACCAGTTCCTGAAAGACCCTGGAAGGACATAGCAATGGACTATATAGTGGAGCTACCTCCATCCTCTAACCATAACACAATTCTAGTCATTGTTGATCTGTTTTCTAAAATGGCACACTTTATCCCACATATGGGTTTACCAACCGCATCCGAAACAGCCATACTGTTCTTGAATCATGTTGTAAAGTTACATGGACTACCTGACTCCATCACGTCTGATAGAGGATCTCAATTCACCTCTAAGTTCTGGACTCAGTTATGTTCTATTCTCAAGATTACTAGGAGATTAAGTACTGCTTATCATCCCCAGACTAATGGTCAATGCGAAAGGACTAACCAGTCTCTTGAACAGTATCTGAGATGCTATTGTACCAACCAACAGGATAACTGGTTCGCTCTGCTGCCTACTGCAGAATTTGCACATAATAACATGACCAACGCATCCACAAAAACTTTGCCATTCTATATTAATTATGGTTTTCACCCTTCATATCATCTTTTCCACAGAACCGATTCCTTGCTACCTACGGTTGATCAGACAGTTAATACTATTGCTGAGGGTTTTTCTGTTCTCAAAACAACCTTACAAGAAGCTCAAGCTTCACAGAAACATCATTATGATTTGAGACGCTCAAAACCCCCTCCTTATAAACCTGGGGATAAGGTTAGGCTAAGTACCAAACATCTGAAACTCTGTATTCCAAGTAAAAAGCTTGGAAGTCTCTTCATAGGTCCCTATGACATAGTTAAGGTTGTTAATCCAAATGCTGTGACTCTTCAGCTACCTCCCTCTCTCAGGATACATCCTACATTCCATGTGTCCCTCCTGAAACCTTTCTCTCCGACAAGGGATCCCCCTCATCCATCATTGACTAACCCTCCAGTTGTGGATGATGTTGAGTATGAAGTGGATTCTATTTTGGACTCTCGTTTATACCGCAATCAACTCCAGTACCTGGTACGATGGAAAGGTTTTGGGGCTGATGAGGACTCCTGGGAACCATACTCTAATTTGTCGGCACCCCGTCTTCTTTCAATTTTCCATCGAAGACATCCCGACCGACCCAAGCCTTGATCCGTGGAGCGGCTCTTTTTAGGGGGGCGTCCTGTTATGTTCCTGTCCCTTTAAATCAGGATGTTCAGGTATTCACATTCCTATATAAGGCCCCTCCTCCAGTCTACCTATGCTTGGTAATTTGTATTCACTTAGCTATAAGCTGAGCAACAACGAAGACACCTTGCTGATATTCCTAACCAAGGAATTTACTATTAGTAACTACAATTGCTGTGTGCTTTTCAACTTGGATCGTCATATTTCAGGTTTCCTTATTTTGACCGGAATCCTCAAAGTATCTTTCACTTGTTAAATCTGTTCCTCCCGGCTTATACATTGAAAGCCGTGTATCGGCGTCTGACGTCACCGTAAGTCTCAGGAGCTCTCTCTCACTCTGGCTGCAAACAACCAACTCCTGTGCTTAATAGCAACTCACCTTGAAGCTGCGGTAACCGTTACTATTTCTTACTCTCTGAAGGTGGTAACGTATTATACCTTAATTCACTTACTACTTTTAAGGACTTTCCTGCATGTTATACAGTGTGACGCTTATGCAAATGCAGCTACCTTTAACAATCTGATTGCTTGTAATATCTATCGATTCAGCTTGACGAACTGTGCTTTAATATTCTATGTGCCTTATCAAATATCATACTGTTGGTTGTGAAGGACTGCCTGCTGTTTACATGAATACTAACAACGTTATAGACTAACTAAGGACTGCCTGTTAACTAAAAACAATATAACCTGTTATAGAGCTCTCCTGCTTAATTTATATAGAAACACCTCCTGGTTGCAACCTGTGTTATTTGAGGCTGACATTCACCTACTAACACTAATCTATAATTATCTTTCTTTTATCTACTATCTCTATAATTATCTGCATATTGCAAACTGCTATTGCAATCGGGATAATATACCTTTAAATCTCATTTCCTCCTCTCTGTATAATTATCTGCATATTGCAAACTGCTATTGCAATCGGGATAATATACCTTTAAATCTCATTTCTTTCACTCTGCATCCATGCAGCAGTGACCCTCAGATCTATGAGCAAAAACTAGGTTCTTGATTACATCTAATGAACCTAAAGGTTTGGTGTGAGACTGAGTGGTCCTGCAGTTAAGGATATCAAATACTTGCACCTAACATAACACTGTAATCCCTGTTACTCCCCCTATCAAGGGAGGTCTACATGGCCTGCATGATTACCCTGACAAGGTATAACAACAAGACACACGGTGTTGGACCCATGGTAACTAGCTTGTGTTAATTAGTACTTTTCTTAGCACTTTAATCCCTGATACCCCCCCTATCGGGGGAGGTCTATATGGCCTGCCTGATTACCCTGACAAAATATAATAATAAGACATGCGGTCTGGGACCCATGTTAACTAGGTTGTGTTTTAAGTAGTACTATTCTTAGCACTTTAATCTCTGTAACTCCCCCTATCTGGGGAGGTCTATACGGCCTGCATGATTACCCATACAAAATATAATAATAAGACATCTGCTCTGGGTCTGGGACCCATGGTAACTAGGTTGTGTTAAGTAGTACTGTTCTTAGCATTTTAATACCTGTTACTCACCCTGTCAGGGGAGGTCTATATGGCCTGCATGATTAACCGAACAAAATATAATAATAAGACATATGCTCTAGGACCCATGATAACTTTGTGTTAAGTGGTACTGTTCTTAGCATTTCAATACCTGTTACTTACCCTATTGGGGGAGGTCTATATGGCCTGCATGATTACCCTTACAAAATATAATAATAAAACATGTGCTCTGGGACCCATGGTAAATAGGTTGTGTTAAGTAGTACTGTTCTTAGCAGTTTAATACCTGTTACAACACCGAATGGTGGCAGGTCTATATGGCCTTCATGATTAGCCGCACCCAAACCCCCAAAAAAGTCAAGCGGTCTTGGACTAACACCCACGGCTAACTCGGTTGTTTCAAGTAGTACTATTCTTAGCACTTTCATCCCTGTTACTTTCAGGCGTCTCAGGGGTGGTTTACATGGCCATCATGATTAGCCTAACAAAATACTTCAATCCAACCTTGGCTCAGTCTTGATAGGCCCTTAATTGGCTGTATTTTGGTAGTACTGTTCTTATTAGATTAATACCTGATACAACACCAAATGGTGGCAGCTCTATATGGCCTGCATGATTAGCCGCTCCCAAACCAAAAAAAAGCCAAGCGGTCTTGGACTAACACCCATGGCTAACTTGGTTGTTTCAAGTTGTACTATTCTTAGCACTTTCATCTCATACCTGTTACTTCCAGGCCTCTCGGGGGTGGTCTACATGGCCATCATGATTAGCCTAACAAAACACTACAATCCAATCTTGGCTCAGTCTTCATAGGCCCTTAATTGGCTGTATTTTGGTAGTACTGTCCTTATTAGTTTAAAACCTGAAACAACACTGAATGTTGGCAGGTCTATATGGCCTGCATGATTAGCCGCACCCAAACAAAAAAAAAGTCAAGCGGTCTTGGACTAACACCAATGGCTAACTTGGTTGTTTCAAGTAGTACTATTGTTAGCACTTTCATCTCATCCCTGTTACTTCCAGGCCTCTCGGGGGTGGTCTACATGGCCATCATGATTAGCGTAACAAAATACTACAATCCAACCTTGGCTCAGTTTTCATAGGCCCTTAATTGGCTGTATTTTGGTAGTACTGTTCTTATTAGTTTAATACCTGATACAACAACGAATGGTGGCAGCTCTATATGGCCTGCATGATTAGCCGCTCCCAAACAAAAAAAAAGCAAAGCGGTCTTGGACTAACACCCATGGCTAAATTGGTTGTTTCAAGTTGTACTATTCTTAGCACTTTCATCTCATCCCTGTTACTTCCAGGCCTCTCGGGGGTGGTCTACATGGCCATCATGATTAGCCTAACAAAATACTACAATCCAACCTTGGCTCAGTCTTCATAGGCCCTTAATTGGCTGTATTTTGGTATTGCTGTTCTTATTAGTTTAATACCTGATACAACACTGAATGGTGGAAGCTCTATATGGCCTGTATGATTATCCGCACCCAAACCAAAAAAAAGCCAAGCGGTCTTGGACTAACACCCATGGCTAACTTGGTTGTTTCAAGTTGTACTATTCTTAGTACTTTCATCTCATCCCTGTTACTTCCAGGCCTCTCTGGGTTGGTCTACATGGCCATCATGATTAGCCTAACAAAATACTACAATCCAACCTTGGCTCAGTCTTCATAGGCCCTTAATTGGCTGTATTTTGGTAGTACTGTTCTTATTAGTTTAATACCTGAAACAACACTGAATGGTGGAAGGTCTATATACCCTGCATGATTAGCCGCACCCAAACCAAAAAAAAGCCAAGCGGTCTTGGACTAACACCCATGGCTAACTTGGTTGTTTCAAGTTGTACTATTGTTAGCACTTTCATCTCATCCCTGTTACTTCCAGGCCTCTCGGGGGTGGTCTACATGGCCATCATGATTAGCGTAACAAAATACTACAATCCAACCTTGGCTCAGTTTTCATAGGCCCTTAATTGGCTGTATTTTGGTAGTACTGTTCTTATTAGTTTAATACCTGATACAACAACGAATGGTGGCAGCTCTATATGGCCTGCATGATTAGCCGCTCCCAAACAAAAAAAAAGCAAAGCGGTCTTGGACTAACACCCATGGCTAAATTGGTTGTTTCAAGTTGTACTATTCTTAGCACTTTCATCTCATCCCTGTTACTTCCAGGCCTCTCGGGGGTGGTCTACATGGCCATCATGATTAGCCTAACAAAATACTACAATCCAACCTTGGCTCAGTCTTCATAGGCCCTTAATTGGCTGTATTTTGGTATTGCTGTTCTTATTAGTTTAATACCTGATACAACACTGAATGGTGGAAGCTCTATATGGCCTGTATGATTATCCGCACCCAAACCAAAAAAAAGCCAAGCGGTCTTGGACTAACACCCATGGCTAACTTGGTTGTTTCAAGTTGTACTATTCTTAGTACTTTCATCTCATCCCTGTTACTTCCAGGCCTCTCTGGGTTGGTCTACATGGCCATCATGATTAGCCTAACAAAATACTACAATCCAACCTTGGCTCAGTCTTCATAGGCCCTTAATTGGCTGTATTTTGGTAGTACTGTTCTTATTAGTTTAATACCTGAAACAACACTGAATGGTGGAAGGTCTATATACCCTGCATGATTAGCCGCACCCAAACCAAAAAAAAGCCAAGCGGTCTTGGACTAACACCCATGGCTAACTTGGTTGTTTCAAGTTGTACTATTCTTAGCACTTTCAGCTCATCCCTGTTACTTCCAGGCCTCGCGGGGGTGGTCTACATGGCCATCATGATTAGCCTAACAAAATACTACAATCCAACCTTGGCTCAGTCTTCATAGGCCCTTAATTGGCAGTATTTTGGTAGTACTGTTCTTATTAGTTTAATACCTGATACAACACTGAATGGTGGAAGCTCTATATGGCCTGCATGATTATCCGCACCCAAACCAAAAAAAAGCCAAGCGGTCTTGGACTAACACCCATGGCTAACTTGGTTGTTTCAAGTTGTACTATTCTTAGTACTTTCATCTCATCCCTCCTCATCCCTGTTACTTCCAGGCCTCTCTGGGTTGGTCTACATGGCCATCATGATTAGCCTAACAAAATACTACAATCCAACCTTGGCTCAGTCTTCATAGGCCCTTAATTGGCTGTATTTTGGTAGTACTGTTCTTATTAGTTTAATACCTGAAACAACACTGAATGTTGGCAGGTCTATATGTCCTTCATGATTAGCCGCACCTAAACGCAAAAAAAAGCCAAGCGGTCTTGGACTAACACCCATGGCTAACTCCGTTGTTTCAAGTAGTACTATTCTTAGCACTTTCATCTCATCCCTGTTACTTCCAGGCCTCTCGGGGCTGGTCTACATGGCCATCATGATTAGCCAAACAAAATACTTCAATCCAACCTTGGCTCAGTCTTGATAGGCCCTTAATTGGCTGTATTTTGGTAGTACTGTTCTTATTAGTTTAATACCTGATACAACACCGAATGGTGGAAGGTCTATATGCCCTGCATGATTAGCCGCACCTAAACCAAAAAAAAGTCAAGCGGTCTTGGACTAACACCCATAGCTAACTTGGTTGTTTCAAGTTGTACTATTCTTAGCACTTTCATCTTATCCCTGTTACTTCCAGGCCTCTCGGGGGTGGTCTACATGGCCATCATGATTAGCCTAACAAAATACTACAATCCAACCTTGGCTCAGTCTTCATAGGCCCTTAATTGGCTGTATTTTGGTAGTACTGTTCTTATTAGTTTATTACCTGAAACAACACCGAATGTTGGCAGGTCGATATGACCTGCATGATTAGCCGCACCCTAACCAAAAAAAGCCAAGCGGTCTTGGACTAACACCTATGGCTTACTCGGTTGTTTCAAGTAGTACTATTGTTAGCACTTTCATCTCATCCCTGTTACTTCCAGGCCTCTCGGGGTGGTCTACATGGCCATCATGATTAGCCTAACAAAATACTTAAATCCAACCTTGGCTCAGTCTTGATAGGCCCTTAATTGGCTGTATTTTGGTAGTACTGTTCTTTTTAGTTTAATATCTGATACAACACCGAATAGTGGCAGGTCTATATGGCCTGCATGATTAGCCGCAACCAAACAAAAAAAAAGCCAAGCGATCTTGGACTAACACCCATGGCTAACTCGGTTGTTTCAAGTTGTACTATTCTTAGCACTTTCATCTCATCCCTGTTACTTCCAGGCCCTCGGGGGTTGTCTACATGGCCATCATGATTAGCCTAAGAAAATACTACAATCCAACCTTGGTTCAGTCATGATAGGCCCTTAATTGGCTGTATTTTGTTAGTACTGTTCTTATTAGTTTAATACCTGATACAACACCGAATTGTGGCAGCTCTATATGACCTGCATGATTAGCCGCACCCAAACCAAAAAAAAGCCAAGCGGTCTTGGACTAACACCCATGGCTAACTCAGTTGTTTCAAGTTGTACTATTCTTAGCACTTTCATCTCATCCCTTTTACTTCCAGGCCTCTCAGGGGTGGTCTACATGGCCATCATGATTAGCCTAACAAAATACTACAATCCAACCTTGGCTCAGTCTTCATAGGCCCTTAATTGGCTGTATTTTGGTAGTACTGTTCTTATTAGTTTAATACCTGATACAACACCGAATGGTGGAAGGTCTATATGCCCTGCATGATTAGCCGCACCTAAACCAAAAAAAAGTCAAGCGGTCTTGGACTAACACCCATGGCTAACTCGGTTGTTTCAAGTTGTACTATTCTTAGCACTTTCATCTTATCCCTGTTACTTCCAGGCCTCTCGGGGGTGGTCTACATGGCCATCATGATTAGCCTAACAAAATACTACAATCCAACCTTGGCTCAGTCTTCATTGGCCCTTAATTGGCTGTATTTTAGTAGTTCTGTTCTTATTAGTTTAATACCTGAAACAACACCAAATGGTGGCAGGTCTGTATGGCCTGCATGATTAGCCACACACAAACCCAAAAAAAAGCCAAGCGGTCTTGGACTAACACCCATGGCTAACTCGGTTGTTTCAAGTTGTACTATTCTTAGCACTTTCATCTCATCCCTGTTACTTCCAGGCCTATCGGGGTTGGTCTACATGGCCATCATGATTAGCCTAACAAAATACTACAATCCAAAATTGGCTCAGTCTCCATAGGCCCTTAATTGGCTGTATTTTGGTAGTACTGTTCTTATTAGTTTAATACCTGAAACAACACCGAATGTTGGCAGGTCTATATGGCCTGAATGATTAGCCGCACCCAAACCAAAAAAAAGCCAAGCGGTCTTGGACTAACACCCATTGCTAACTCGGTTGTTTCAAGTAGTACTATTCTTAGCACTTTAGTCTCATCCCTGTTACTTCCAGGCCTCTCGGGGGTGGTCTACATGGCCATCATGATTAGCCTAACAAAATACTACAATCCAACCTTGGCTCAGTCTTGATAGGCCCTTAATTGGCTTTATTTTGGTAGTACTGTTCTTATTAGTTTAATACCTGATAAAACACCGAATGGGGGCAGGTCTATATGGCCTGCATGATTAGCCGCACCCAAACAAAAAAAAGCCAAGCGGTCTTGGACTAACACCCATGGCTAACTCGGTTGTTTCAAGTTGTACTATTCTTAGCACTTTCATCTCATCCCTGTTACTTCTAGGCCTCTCGGGGATGGTCTACATGGCCATCGTGATTAGCCTAACAAAATACTACAATCCAACCTTGGCTCAGTCTTCATAGGCCCTTAATTGGCTGTATTTTGGTAGTTCTGTTCTTATTAGTTTAATACCTGAAACAACACCAAATAGTGGCAGGTCTGTATGGCCTGCATGATTAGCCACACACAAACCCAAAAAAAGCCAAGCGGTCTTGTACTAACACCCATGGCTAACTCGGTTGTTTCAAGTTGTACTATTCTTAGCACTTTCATCTCATCCCTTACTTCCAGGCCTCTTGGGGTGGTCTACATGGCCATCATGATTAGCCTAACAAAATTCTTCAATCCAACCTTGGCTCAGTCTTGATAGGCCCTTAATTGGCTGTGTTTTGGTAGTACTGTTCTTATTAGTTTAATACCTGATACAACACTGAATGGTGGCAGCTCTATATGGCCTGCATGATTAGCCGCACCCAAATAAAAAAAAAGCCAAGCGGTCTTGGACTAACACCCATGGCTAACTCAGTTGTTTCAAGTTGTACTATTCTTAGCACTTTCATCTCATCCCTGTTACTTCCAGGCCTCTCGGGGGGTGGTCTACATGGCCATCATGATTAGCCTAACAAAATACTACAATCCAACTTTGGCTCATTCTTCATAGGCCCTTAATTGGCTGTATTTTGGTAGTACTGTTCTTATTAGTTTAATACCTGAAACAACGCTGAATGGTGGCAGGTCTATATGGCCTGCATAATTAGCCACACCCAAACCCAAAAAAAAGCCAAGCGGTCTTTGATTAACACCCATGGCTAACTCGGTTGTTTCAATTTGTACTATTCTTAGCACTTTCATCTCATCCCTTACTTCCAGGCCTCTCGGGGGTGGTCTACATGGCCATCATGATTACCCTCAACAAAATATAACAACAAGACGTGCGGTCAGGGAACCATGGTAAGGTTACTTCCTTTCGCAAAATCGAGTATAACAGTTGCAGGCAGAGGTTCTGTCCCTGCATTATGGCTGCACCTCTCCCTAAAAGATTCATGCATTACAGAGTCTGTGGGCATGTATGCAAAGAGCTGGCCTGCCTAAAAGGAGCAGCAAGGCAGTACAGGTCGTTCTCCTTCAGCCGTTTTATACGATCGCCCACGACCCTCAACAGCCACAACAGAATGAAACACCACATATGCCATCCTTTTGAACAATATAGTACAGGTATGGCATTGATTTTAGTTACACTGAGATATTTTTTAGGAACCATGAAATTGAAAAAAAAACCATGATTGGACACCCAGTACAGGTCGTTCTCCATCGGTCTTTTTAGAAGAGGGTCCCGGACCCTCAACAAAAACAACAGCAGGAAAGAGGACATATGGCATCCTTTTTAACAATAGAGTACAGGTACAGCATTGATTTTAGAAACCCAGAGATAATTTTTAGGAAACGTGAAATAGAAAAAAACATTGATTGGACAGGACGCCCAGTACACTTCTTTCTCCATCGCCTTTTTTAAGAGGGTCCAGGACCCTCAACAGAAACAACAGCAGGGAAGAGGACAAATGGAATCATTTTGAACAATAGATTACAGGTAAGGCATTGATTTTAGAAACCCATAGATAATTTGTTGCAACCGGGAAATAGAAGAAAACATAGATTGGACAGGACACCCAGTACACTTCTTTCTCCTTAGGCCTTTTATAAGAGGCTCCAGGACCCTCAACCGAAACAACAGCAGGAAAGAGGACATATGGCATCCTTTTGAACAATAGATTACAGGTAAGGCATTGATTTTAGAAACCCAGAGATAATTTGTTGCAACCGGGAAGTAGAAAAAAACATTGATTGGACACCCAGTACACTTCTTTATCCTTAGGCCTTTTTAAAATAGGGTCCAGAACAATCAAACAAAACAACAGCAGGAAAGAGGACGTATGGCATCCTTTGGAACAATAGATTACAGGTAAGGCATTGATTTTATAAACCCAGAGATAATTTGTTGCAACCGGGAAATAGAAAAAAAGATTGATTGGACAGGACACCCAGTACATTCTTTCTCCTTAGGCCTTTTATAAGAGGCTCCAGGACCCTCAACCGAAAAAAACAGCAGGAAAGAGGACATATGGCATCCTTTTGAACAATAGATTACAAGTAAGGCATTGATTTTAGAAACCCAGAGATAATTTGCTGCAACCAAGAAATAGAATAAAACATTGATTGGACACCCAGTACACTTATTTATCCTTAGGCCTTTTTAAAAGAGGGTCCAGTACCCTCAAACAAAACAACAGCAGGAAAGAGGACATATGGCATCCTTTGGAACAATAGATTACATTTAAGGCATTGATTTTATAAACCCAGAGATAATTTGTTGCAACCGGGAAATAGAAAAAAAAGATTGATTGGACAGGACACCCAGTACACTTCTTTCTCCTTAGGCCTTTTTAAAACAGGGTCCAGGACCCTCAAACAAAACAACAGCAGGAAAGAGGACATATGGCATCCTTTGGAACAATAGATTACAGGTAAGGCATTGATTATCGAATCCCTGAAATAATTTTTATGAACAGGGAAATAGAAAAAAACATTGATTGGACACCCAGTACACTTCTTTATCCTTGGGCCTTTTTAAAAGAGGGTCCAGGACCCTCAAACAAAACAACAGCAGGAAAGAGGACATATGGCATCCTTTGGATAATAGATTACAGGTAAGGCATTGATTTTAGAAACCCAGAGATAATTTTTTGCAACTGGGAAATAGAAAAAAACATTGATTGGACACCCAGTACACTTCTTAATCCATAGGCCTTTTTATAAGCGGGTCCAGGACCTCTCGGGGTTGGTCTACATGGCCATCATGATTAGCCATCATGATTAGCCTAACAAAATACTACAATCCAAAATTGGCTCAGTCTTCATAGGCCCTTAATTGGCTGTATTTTGGTAGTACTGTTCTTATTAGTTTAATACCTGAAACAACACCCAATGTTGGCAGGTCTATATGGCCTGAATGATTAGCCGCACCCAAACCAAAAAAAAGCCAAGCGGTCTTGGACCAACACCCATGGCTAACTCGGTTGTTTCAAGTAGTACTATTTTTAGCACTTTCATCTCATCCCTGTTACTTCCAGGCCTCTCGGTGCTGGTCTACATGGCCATCATGATTAGCCTAACAAAATACTACAATCCAACCTTGGCTCAGTCTTCATAGGCCCTTAATTGGCTGTATTTTGGTAGTACTGTTCTTATTAGTTTAATACCTGATACACCACTGAATGGGGGCAGGTCTATATGGCCTGCATGATTAGCCGCACCCAAACCAAAAAAAAGCCAAGCGGTCTTGGACTAACACCCATGGCTAACTCGGTTGTTTTAAGTTGTACTATTCTTAGCACTTTCATCTCATCCCTGTTACTTCTAGGCCTCTCGGGGATGGTCTACATGGCCATCATGATTAGCCTAACAAAATACTACAATCCAACCTTGGCTCAGTCTTCATTGGCCCTTAAATGGCTGTATTTTAGTAGTTCTGTTCTTATTAGTTTAATACCTGAAACAACACCAAATGGTGGCAGGTCTGTATGGCCTGCATGATTAGCCACACACAAACCCAAAAAAAAGCCAAGCGGTCTTGGACTAACACCCATGGCTAACTCGGTTGTTTCAAGTTGTACTATTCTTAGCACTTTCATCTCATCCCTGTTACTTCCAGGCCTATCGGGGTTGGTCTACATGGCCATCATGATTAGCCTAACAAAATACTACAATCCAAAATTGGCTCAGTCTTCATAGGCCCTTAATTGGCTGTATTTTGGTAGTACTGTTCTTATTAGTTTAATACCTGAAACAACACCGAATGTTGGCAGGTCTATATGGCCTGAATGATTAGCCGCACCCAAACCAAAAAAAAAGCCAAGCGGTCTTGGACTAACACCCATTGCTAACTCGGTTGTTTCAAGTAGTACTATTCTTAGCACTTTAGTCTCATCCCTGTTACTTCCAGGCCTCTCGGGGGTGGTCTACATGGCCATCATGATTAGCCTAACAAAATACTACAATCCAACCTTGGCTCAGTCTTGATAGGCCCTTAATTGGCTTTATTTTGGTAGTACTGTTCTTATTAGTTTAATACCTGATAAAACACCGAATGGGGGCAGCTCTATATGGCCTGCATGATTAGCCGCACCCAAACAAAAAA